>NC_137016.1:27518891-27529881 GCF_032717465.1 Coenobita brevimanus | reverse complement strand
CACAGAACAGGCGAAACTTGGAGTGTGACATCCGTAGACTGTCAGGCAGCAAAATTTCTTAGCGAATTAATGGCAGGGTTTGGTCTGATTAGGTAATTTTTGGTTGGGTTGGGTTCACTTCGACTAGATATAGACGGATTAGGTTAGATTGCTTTAGAATACGTCGGTTTTGATAGGTTTTGGGTTGGGTTTTATTTGGTTGGGTTAGGCTGGGTTAGGTTCGGTTGGATTAGGTCATTTTAGGCTTGACTGGGTTGGGTTAGGTCGGGTATGGTATGGTTAAGTGAGACTGGGTAGGATTATGTAGGGTTAGATGCGGTTAGGCTGCGTCAGAATTGGTTAGGTTAGGTATGGGGAGGTTACGTGAGATTGTGGGGTTAAATACAATTAGACTGGGTTAGGTGAGGTTAAGTTAGATTAGGCTGGGTTAATTTGGGTTGGATTAGGTCATTCGAGGTTAGGCAGGGTTCAGGTCGAGCAAATATGGATAGGTTAGGTGAGACTGGGCTAAAATAAATTGGTTTAGATATGATTAGGTTGGTTTGGGTTAGGTGAAGGTGAAATAGGTTAGATTTGGGTAGAATTAGTGAGATTAGTACAGATTAGATATGGTTAAGAGGGATCCGTGCACCATAGCATTGTCCTCCTCTGGTCAACCTCCATTTTCCTTTCACTGTTCTCTATAAATTTCAATTTCTTTTCTCGACTCATCTTTCCTTGTAGCCTCAGTTCATAGTCTCGTTTCCGATTCCCATATTCCAGTCAAGTTTCATATCCTTTTCCCTTTCCCTTTACGTATTTTCATATTTTCATAATTTTTTTTTTCTCGTCTACGCATTATTTATATTAAATTTCAGTTCCTTACGGTCCTTTCTTTCTCTTTCTCGTCCAGCCAGCCTTGTCGTCCCTCTTTGTTTTTATACTCACAGTTATACAAACGTTCCTCACTATCTTACCTATCCCCCGAGAGGAGAATGGTGGACTCCTGGAGAAGCGCTACGTAAGCCTGTAGTCCATTGGGATCATGTTCAGATAAGCCTCGGGGTACAAAGATGATGAGGATGAGGAGACAGATGATGATGATGATGATGAGGAGGAGGAGGAGGAGCAGGAGGAGAGAGACGACGACGACGACGACGACGAGGATTGAAGTTAAAAATATAAGGAGTCAATCAAGCATACACAAATAAGGCTCAGAAAACCTTATAAACATGAACCCCTCCTCCCATCTGATTCTGTGACCTACTTTTTGGCTTTAGTCTTTCTCTCCTTATTTCACTCTCTCGTAAAAGTCTTGGTCCCTGTCGAAACGCCTAAATTTACTGCATCGTCAGTGGTTTCTACATTGCGGTCTTTTGTTGGTCGGTCCCTCCAAAGTCAAACATCACAGGAGGTGAACGTGATTTTGTGTGTGTGTGTAATTCACCGGGTCGGTCAGGATCACTTGATGGTCGTGATGGTCAGCTTTTACCCTCCCGGAAGGGAGCTGAGAGCTCATATAGTCCGATCTAAGGGCAAGGCTGTGACCTTCACACACGCACACACCCGTCCCCTTGCTCAAGGGGGACAGTAACCACCAACTTCGTCAGTGAAACTTTTCGCAACCCGAGCGAGGCGCGAACTCCCGTCCACCAGTTGGCAAGCGGGAACGTTACCACTGCACCAGCGAGCGGTGTGTGTGTGTGTGTGTGTGTGTGTGTGTGTGTGTGTGTGTGTGTGTGTGTGTGTGTGTGTGTGTGTGTGTGTGTGTGTGTGTGTGTGTGTGTGTGTGTGTGTGTGTGTGTGTGTGTGTGTGTGTGCTCGCTTCGTGTTTCGTCTATTTCATATAGTTTGTGTGTCTTGTGTGACTGAAACTTTGTTTTTACGTTTGGCTTCTCGTGTGACTGAGGGTGGACTGCTTAAGAATAGCGCCCTTTATAGTTACGAATCCTCTTCCTCAGTATAGCATATGTTTTTAGTTTATTTAGCTCTCTCTTGATGAACTAGAAAGATGGCAGTAGATACAACCTTGTGTACCAGATATCCTGCCCAAGTTTCATTAGCAGATATCTTGCTCAAGTTGAATAAAGTCGTCTGAAGTAAGAATAAGGTTGAAGAGACGTTGCTGTACTGAAAGTCGTTGGATATGCCATGTTTTATGTCTTTTCGTATGTGGCTGCGAGATAACAAACTCAGGTTCAGTCTTTTATGTCAAGCATTAATAGATATCTCAGTGCTTTGCTTAATAATATGAAGGTTAATATGTCACTGGAATATTTCTAAAGCTTTCCGCCCCCTCTCAAGTAAGGATGTTTACTGTCTGTTACACTCGTCCAATTGGTAACATCACTGGTATATGTTTACAGCTCCCCACCTCTCAGGCAAGGGTGTTTCCTCGTGTCTGTTACATCGGTGTCCATTACACTCGTCCTATTGGTAATCTGTTGATGGTATGATTTTCAAGCCTCCTACATCCCTCTCGTGCAAGGGTGTTTATTATCTATTACACTCCTCCTATTGGTAATGTGTCAAGAGCATGTTTGTAGCTTCCGACCTCCCTCGTGGAATCATTTTTACTGCTTATTACACACACCATAAAGGGAGTCGTACACGTCCTGTCTGATTATACAATGACAACCCTCTCAAGTCATTCATGGTCTTCTCATAGCCTTCATCAGCCTCTGAACCACGTAGTCTTGTCTGCTTATACTTTAGCACTCCTCACAGTCCTCATCAGCCTCCGAACCACCTATCCAAGCCGTATATTACTCTTGCCCTGTGTTCTTTTTGTCGTTCTTCTTTTTTTCACTTTTTCTGGCCCCATTCTGCCTTTCTGCGTTTTGTTTCAGTCTCTGCTCTCTTTATCTCATTCTCTGTTCTTTTTGCTCTTATTCGCTGCTCTTTTTCTTTTCATCCATCCATCATCATCCAATCCGACGTTGCCCCATGAGGAGCGTAGGAGCCCGGGGCTAGGCAGTTGGTCCTGACATTTAAGATGAGAGTGACCAACCTCACTCATCCCTGAGTGGCATTATGTGAACAATAGACCCCAACCACCCCTTGGATATAAACCTTCACCAGCTCAATCCGATTGGAGCACAATAATTACCCATTAAACCACCAGGCGCCAAAATTTGGTTATATGGTTACCACCCAACGTAGTAAATGGTTTCCTTCTGTACAGGAAACCATTTGGCTTGTCAGTCAGTGTAGAGTCACCCACAGGCAGAAGGGCGAGGAAAGAATGAAAGAATGAAAGACAAGAGGGAGTGTAAAGTTACCCGTAGGCAGAAAGACGAGGAAAGACTGAAGGAAAGAAAGACAGAAGATTATCGAGGAATATTATACTGACGGGGAAGAGAGAGGGGAGGAAAGTTAACTAAATATAATTCTTCAGTTCCGTTAGTTTCCCGTGAAAGATGATTTTTCATTTATTTATAATTATCCTCCAAGAGAGAATCTAAAAAATACAAGTTGAAAGATGAGTTTATTATTATTATTATTATTATTATTATTATTATTGATATTATTATTGTTATTAAAGTGAATGCAGTAAGTGGAGCATGAAGAGAGCGAGTATTATAAGCTGGAGACAGCCCTTACCCACCTGAGGCAGCGAAAGGGAAGACACGAAGAGAGGGTGTGGAAAGAGAAAGATAAAACGAGAGACAGAGAAAGCACAAAAGTATGTCGCTATTTTCATCTGAACCTTCAATTTGTGCTATACTTAACAGATATCTAATGCATATAAATTTTTAGTAATGATATAGTACTTTATTGCTGATTCTGATTGCTATCGTCCTTACACCTGCTCTCTTTTACACACAAGGCTTCTACAACCCACTCTCAGCTGAATAAAACCGTCTGGCCTCAGCAATATAAGGATGAGAGAATATTCCAATAATAACATGGTAATTTATGGCAGTACGATCACACTCTGTTTCCTATGCTTTACTCTCAGGTGGATCAAAGCGTCTAGGATTAGCTGGGTTGAAACACAAGAGTAATCCCTGTCATGAGAGGGTCACCATACCATCTTTTGGCTATAAGAGTAGCTAAGCAGAGATTCTAAGCTTGGTAGGACTCGCTGCTTGCCTCTGTCAGTCAGTGGCCGCCGGACGACGAGAGGGAGAGGGAACGTCGGCGCTTTCTTGTGGGTACGTGTTGGAATTTGCTGTTATTAGCCATTCAGGGGGTTAAACTTGGACACAAAGATATATTAGTGGCAGCCAGGGAGTGTCATAAGCTAAAGACATGTAAAAAATATTGGTAACAAGTGTATTTGTCGGTAAGACAAAGAAGGTATCAGTGAGTAAAGATGGGAAGGGGAGGGTGCGTTGACTCCTCCTTCTGAGGTAAGCGTTGGATTTTGTTGTTTTTAGTCATTAAGATAATTACATTAGGACACAAGGATATCTTTCTGACAGCCAGGAAGTATCATAGGCCAAAGACAAATAAAAAATAAAGGTAATACACGTAAGTTTGATGAGACAAGGGGACAATGTGCGAGGGAAGAAGGCCGTGCAACATCTCGGTCCTGGCGTCTCAGCACCAGTGAAATAAGTGTCTATCGTCCTGTGGATTCTCGTGCCGATCAGACTGGTGGACATGGCTTGTTTCCCCCTTGTCTCTGTCCACGCAGCAGTACAGATCAGAACCTGAATATAAAGTGACTACTGAGTCTTGTATTTTAGGGTGAGAACGTGTTGGCAAAAATAAGCTAAGTTCTGTACTCATAAATCTGCTGTAAGTGCATTCACGTACACAGGCATGTGCTCAAAAAAACGCACCAATACAATACACACATACACAGACGCACACCCACGTGCACACATGTACACAACTGCACACACACATATATACATGCATACATACATACATACATACATACACGGAATGCACGAAGACGCACTTAATTTACCTATATTTACAAAGTTTATGCTCCTGGAAGGAAGCAAGCACATGGTAGTACATATATATTGATGCATCCACATATGTTTCAATACACACATGCTGATTCATGCAGGCATTGTTGCACGTACACATTCATGCACGCACACACACTGGCACAAATACAGCGATGCACACACATGGATGCAGGCACGCATTGACGCATTCAGACACTGATACACGCACACGACAATGTATGCTCACACTGATGCACAGAGACGCTGAATACACACACTGATGCACACACTGATGAGTACACACACTGATGCACACACATTTATGAATACTCATATGGACACATTTTTGAAGGCATCCATTAATACACACACACACACACACACACACACACACACACGATTATACTATATGATACTTATTCATTTTTTACAGACGAAGATAGTCGTCCGTTTGTAGTTTATTTTCCATAGCTCTGTAACAGAATCAGACAGTACTATGGCCAAGCATATTTGTCATACCACTTCTTCGTGACTAGCACCATATTCTAGTGTTAACCCTTTGTCACAGCACTTTATTTAAGAAAAATATTGTAATTTTACGCCAAGTTAGAGTGAACAGGGTATACCTATGATGACGAAACACATATTTATCTCTTGGTTTCCAGATCACTGCACACGCACTCCTCAGGTCACGTCTTCCATAGAACAGACAACAGAGGGACAGACAGCGTAACTGAATGGCAGGCTAGAGATGGAGTGAGAAGAAGAGGTACACAGAAAACAAGGTAGAGATGATACGCGCAGATCCACCGATATCGGAAGGAACAAGCTAACAGCCAATGGATCAGAGTGGAGAAAGGTGAGAGGGGTCCTTATCCTGCAGTGATGTGTCACAGGCTGGTAATGATGATGATGATGATGATGATGATGATGAAGATGATTGATGATGATAATGTTGATGATGCTGATTGATGATGATAATGATGTTGATGCTGATGCTGATGATGTAACTCCGTGCAAACTCTAAAACAAGGTTAGATGATGGTGATGAATATGATGATAAAGGTTATGATACTGATATATCTTTTGTACCACATTTTTAACAGTGCTGGGATGATGATGACATGCTGCTGCTGCTGCTGCTGATGATGATGATGATGATGATGATGATTATGATGACGAGGGTGATCCTGATGATGATTACGACAACGAAGACGGCGACGATGATGACAACGACGAAGATCTTCAAGTCACTGGCTGAGTCACCTCTCGCTTTCCTTTCTGTTTAACTACGTGTTTTGGTGACTGGACGTGTGTGTGTGTGTGTGTGTGTGTGCTTGTTTATGTTCGTGTATGTATATCTTGGTTGATGATACCATAGTTATTCAAGTGATAGAATTATTTCCACACAGTCATAGTTTTATTTCAAGGGTAAATATTAGGCCAAGAATATAGGACCTTTTACCTATACAGTTACGACACACTTACGCTGTATTCTGTAAAGCATATTACATCCCATAGATCACATTACAGGGTTTCAGAAGTCACTGATCATCGTCTCTTTATGTATCGTTAGAAAGTGGATGAATATGAGTGAAGTAATACATATATTTTTTCCTTTATTTAAATGGAAAAATTAACCTCACAGAATTATGCACTTTTAATTTTAAGGATACAACACATGATTTTCTACATTTTATCACAGTAGCTCTAGGACCTGCCCTGCCCGTCTGCTTCTCACTAACAATTTTCGGATGAGAGGTGTTGTACTCATATAGGTTTTGTAGATTATAGTGAAGCCAAGTCAGGTTCTACAAGCCCCACACACTAAATCACATTCAATCACTCACCCACACCACACCAAACCATACTACCCCCCCACACCATATCACACCACAGAATACCAGTCACTCACACTACATGACACGAAATTACACTACCACACAACACAGAACCACCCTCCCACACCACACCAGAACACAAAATAATCCTCCTCCCACACCACACCACATCACATCACACATAAACACCCTCCCACATCACACCACAGCACAAAAAATCATCCTCCAACACCACACCACATCACATAAAACCACCCTCCCACACCACACCACACCACAAAACTTAAAACCACCCTCCCACACCACACTACACAGCACCACACAACCCTCCACACACCACACCACACAACCCTCCACACACCACACCACACAACCCTACACAAACCACACCACACAATCCCCTCCATACCACACTACACCACACAACCTCCCTCTATAACACACTACACCACAAAACCCTGCCACCACACCACACCAAGGGGATTAATCAAAGGGGCCTGAAGCTCCCGCATTTGGTAATTCTGATCTTGTTTCCAGGTACCTTCACACACACTCGTCTGGTCTCATCTTCCACAGAGCAGGCAACAGATGGACAGGCAGCATAACTGAATGTCAGGCCTGAGATGGAGTGAGAGGAAGAGGTACACAGGGAACGAGAGATGAAACTCGCAGATCCACCGATATGGGAAGGAAAAGGCTAACAACCAATGTATCAGAGTGGAGAAAGATGAGAGGGGTTCTAATCCTCCAGTGGTAATGTCAGGGCCTGATGATGATGGTGATGATGATGATGATGATGATTAAATTCATGATAACTATTTTAACGATGATGATGATAATGATTGTAGTTATAATAATGATAATAATGGTAATAATAATAATAATGACAATTATAATAATGATAATGAAGATATCGATGATGATTTTTGTCGGTAGGTGGACGGACGGACGGAACTGCAAGAACTTGGTCAGCAGTCAAAGATCCACGATTCCCCATCCATCCATTCATCCATCCATCCATCCAGCTCCCCCTGATGTTAAAAGCTAAGTGAAATTTCTGTTTCATACGCCTTTTGGAAACAGGGCAGTATTTTAGGAAACACTGGAGTCTTCTCAGTGCCCCTTCCTTAGGTATTTATTTTTGCATAGCACGTCTTGACATTTTCTTGTAAGCCATTAAAATCGGCTTCATATCGGCAGAGTTTACATCTCTCTCATAAAAGAGGGTGTTGTGGTGTAATGTGCTGATTAAATCGCTAAGGAAGAGATGTAAAGAATTTCCAAAGCAGCTTACAGTACGATCCTGGATGCAAAAAAAAAAAAAAAAACTGAAGCGAAGTGAACTCATGTTTTCAAGTCAAGAAAAAGATTAATTTTATTTATATTTTGTTATGGAGATTTTCACATTAAGGTGCAGTATGTTTCTAGATTTCCATTTTCCTTTTTATTGAGCCAAAAGCGTAATAGCGAAAAAATCTAATGAAAAATCGAATAGTCTCTCTCTTGACCCAGTGCCCACCTACCTACAAGATTCCATTGAAAGCTGATAGCAAGTTTTTGATATATCTTGGCCATAGACAGACAGATAGACAGATAGAAAGACAGACAGACAGAAAGACAGCCAGACAGACAGACAGATAGAAAGACAGACAGACAGACAGATAGAAAGACAGACAGACAGACATATAGAAAGACAGACAGACAGACATATAGACAGACAAATAGAACGACAGACAGATTGGCAGATTGACTAATAGACAGACACAGACACGGGTCACACACACACAGAAACTTATACTTGTACACAGAACAGGCGAAATTTGGAGTGTGACATCCGTAGACTTTCAGACAGCAAAATTTATTGGCGAATTCATGGCCGATCGAAAGTTAGGTTAGGTCACTTTGGGCAGGGTTTGGTCTGATTAGGTAATTTTTGGTTGGGTTGGGTTCACTTCGACTAGATATAGACGGTATAGGTTAGATTGCTTTAGAATACGTCGGTTTTGATAGGTTTTGGGTTGGGTTTTATTTGGTTGGGTTAGGCTGGGTTAAGTTCAGTTGGATTAGGTAATTTTAGGCTTGACTGGGTTGGGTTAGGTCGGGTATGGTATGGTTAAGTGAGACTGGGTAGGATTAGGTAGGGTTAGATGCGGTTAGGCTGTGCCAGAATTAGTTAGGTTAGGTATGGGGAGGTTACGTGAGATTATGAGGTTAAATACAATTAGACTGCTTTAGGTGAGGTTAAGTTAGATTAGGTTGGGTTGATTTAAGTTATATTAGGTCATTCGAGGTTAGGCAGGGTTCAATTCGAGCAAATATTGATAATTTAGGTGAGGCTGGGCAAAATTAAATCGGTTTAGATGTGATTAGGTTGGTTTGGGTTAGATGTAGTTGAAATAGGTTAGATATGGGTAGGATTAGTGGGATTAGTACAGATTAGACATGGTTAGGAGGGATTTCACTAGCACCGGCGACCGTAACATTGGTCTCCTCTGGTCAACCTCAGTTTTCCTTTCACTTTTCCCTGTATATTTCTTTCCTCGACTCGTTTCCTTGAAGCCTCAGTTCATAATCTCGTTTCCGATTCCCATGCCTTGTCGTCCATCTTCTTTGTTTTTATTCTCACGGTAATACAAACGTTCCTCACCTTCTTCCCTATCCCCCGAGAGGAGAATGGTGGACTACTGGAGAAGCGCTACGCAAGCCTGTGGGCCATCGGGTTCACGTTCAGATGAGCCTATGGGTACAAGCAGGATGAGAATGAGAAGACAGATGACGATCATAATGATGATGATGATGTTGAGAAGGAGGAGCAGGAGGAGGAGGAGGGGAAACACGACGACGTCGATGACGAGGACGAGAAGTGAAGTTAAAAATGTAGAGAGTCAATCAAGCATACACAAATAAGACTCATAAAACCTTATAAACACAACCCCCTCCTCTCATCTGATTCTTTGACCTACGTTTTTGCTTCAGTCTTTCTCTCCCTATTTCACTCTCTCGTAAAAGTCTTGATCCCTGTCGAAACGCCTAAATTTACTGCATCGTCAGTGGTTTATGCATTGTGGTCTTTTGTTGGTCGGTCCTTCCAAAGTCAAACATCAAAGGAGATGGACGTGATTGTGTGTGTGTGTGTGTGTGTGTGCTTGCTTCGTGTTTCGTCTATTTTATATATTTTGTGTATGCCTTGTGTAACTAAAACTTTGTTTTTACGTTTGGCTTCTCGTGTGACTAAGGGTGGACTGCTTAAGAATAGCGCCCTTTATAGTTACGATTCCCTCTTCCTCAGTATAGCATATATTTTTAGTTTATTTAGTTCTCTCTGGACGATTGTATAAGAGCTTCGTGGAAAATGCTAGAACTAGAAAGATGGCAGTAGATACAGCCTTGTGTATCAGATATCCTGCCCAAGTTTCATTAGCAGATACGTTGCCCAAGTTGAATAAAGTCGTCGGAAGTAAGAATAAGCTTGAAGAGACGTTGCTGTACTGAAAGTCGTTGGATATGCCTTGTTTTATGTCTTTTCGTATGTGGTTGCGAGATAACAGACTCAGGTTCAGTCGTTTATGGCAAGTGTTAATAGATATCTCAGTGTTTTGCTTAATATGAAGATTAATATGTCACAGGAATGTTTCTAAAGCTTTCCGCCTCCTCTCAAGTATGGATGTTTACTGTCTGTTACACTCGTCCAATTGGTAACATCACTGGTATGTGTTTACAGCTCCCCACCTCTCAGGCAAGGGTGTTTACTCGTTTCTATTACATGGGTGTCCATTACACTCGTCCTACTGGTAATCTGTCAATGGTATGTTTTTAAAGGCTCCTACCTCCCTCTCGTGCAAGGGTGTTTATTATCTATTACACTCCTTCTATTGGTGATGTGTCAATAGCACGTTTGTAGCTTCCGACCTCCCTCGTGCAAGGCTTTTTACTGCTGATTACACACACCATACTAGGAGTCGTACACGTCCTGTCTGATTATACAATGACAACCCTCTCAAGTCATTCATGGTCTTCTCATAGCCTTCATCAGCCTCTGAACCACGTAGTCTTGTCTGCTTATACTTTAGCACTCCTCACAGTCCTCATCAGCCTCCGAACCACCTATTCAAGCCGTATATTACTCTTGCCCTGTGTTCTTTTTGTCGTTCTTCTTTTTTTCACTTTTTCTGGCCCCATTCTGCCTTTCTGCTTTTTGTTTCAGTCTCTGCTCTCTTTATCTCATTCTCTGTTCTTTTTGCTCTTATTCGCTGCTCTTTTTCT
>NC_137016.1:27511391-27513891 GCF_032717465.1 Coenobita brevimanus | reverse complement strand
GATGATGATGATGATTACTGTCATGATAACAATTTTAATGATGATGATGATGATTACAGTCATGATAACAATATTAATGATGATGATGATGATGACTGAAGTTAGAGTAATGATAATAATGGTAATAATAATAATGATAATTATAATAATGATAATGAAGATACTGATGATTTTTGTCGGTAGGTGGACGGACGGACGGAATTGCAAGAACTTGGTCAGCAGTCAAAGATCCACGATTCCCCATCTATCAATCCATCCATCCATCCATCTTCCCCTGATGTTAAAAGCTAAGTCAAATTTCTGTGTCATACGCCTTTTGGAAACAGGGCAGTATTTTAGGAAGCACTGGAGTTTTCTCAGTGCCCCTTCCTTAGCTATTTATTTTTGCATAGCACGTCTTAACATTTCCTAGTAAGCTATTAAAATCGGCTTCTTATCGGCAGAGTTTATATCTCTCTCATAAAAGAGGGTGCTGATTAAATCGCTAAGGAAAAGATGTAAAGAATTTCCAAAGCAGCTTACAATACGATCCTGGATGCAGAAAAAAAAAAAAAAAAACTGAAGCCAAGTTAACTCATGTTTTCAAGTCAAGAAAAAGATTAATTTTATTTATATTTTGTTATGGAGAAATTTGTCCAGATTTTCACATTAAGGTGCAGTATATTCCTAGATTTCCACTTTCCTTTTTATTGAGCCAAAAGCGTAATAGTGAAAAAATCTAATGAAAAATCGAATAGTCTCTTTCTTGACCCAGTGCCCACCTACCTACAAGATTCCATTGAAAGCCGATAGCAAGTTTTTGATATATCTTGGCCATAGACAGACAGATACACAGAGAGTAAGACAGACAGACAGACAGATAGAAAGACAGACAGACAGACAGATAGAGAGACAGACTGACAGACATATAAACAGACAAATAGAACGACAGATAGATTGATAGACACAGACACTGGTGAATACATAACTTCCTTCGTCTTCACTGGAGGAGGTAACTAGGCACAGAAAGCAGTCACCACACAAGCATTATCAAACCCTCCAGCATCCCATCACACGCATCCCACCACCAGCATCCCACCACAAGCATCCCACCACCACCATCCCACCACCACCAACCCACAACCAGACACACACACACACACACACACACACACACACACACACACACACACACACACACACACACACTCAATCGGTAGAGAGGTGGCTCAATCGGTAGAGAGGTGGCTTGCGGTCCTACGGGACCCAGGTTCAAATCCTCGCTGGTGCAGGGAACAGTTAAAGGATTTGAATTTCAATACGGCAGACTTTACCGATCTACCAGAAAATCCGCCGACATGTCGTAAAAATACCCCCACTAATACCAATACACCAGTCCTGTATGAGACAGCCCTAGCATGTATTCAATATGGACGGTGGGTGTTAGTGCCGAAGTGGTGACATGTAGAGGTGTGCGATATGTAGGAGGACTACTGGGCCTTGGGAGCAGGCTGAGAAGCCTATGCCCAGAGTCGAGCACATAAAAAAAAAAAAAAAAAAAACAATACTTATACTATACTAGTACAAAGAACAGGCGAAACTTGGAGTGTGACATCCGTAGACTGTGAGACAGCAAAATTTAGCGAATTAATGGCCGGTCGAAAGTTAGGTTAAGTCACTTTGGGCAGGGTTTGGTCTGATTAGGTAATTTTTGGTTGGGTTGGGTTCAGTTCCACTAGGTATAGACGGATTAGGTTAGATTGCTTTAGAATACGTCGGTTTTTATATGTTTTGGGTTGGGTTTTATTTGGTTGGGTTAGGCTGGGTTAGGTTCGGTTGGATTAGGTCATTTTAGGCTTGACTGGGTTGGGTTAGGTCGGGTATGGTATGGTTAAGTGACTCTGGGTAGGATTAGGTAAGGTTAGATGCGGTTAGGCTGCGTCAGAATTGGTTAGGTTAGGTATGGGGAGGTTAGGGAAGATTGTGAGGTTAAATACTATTAGACTGGGTTAGGTGAGGTTAAGTTAGATTAGGCTGGGATAATTTAGGTTGGATTAGGACATTCGAGGTCAGGCGAAGTTCAGTTCGAGCAAATATTTATAGGTTAGGTGAGACTGGGCTAAATTAAATCGGTTTAGATATGATTAGGTTGGTTTGGTTTAGGTGAAGTTGAAATACAGAACCACAGGTGTTTGTTGATAAAGTGGACTGGCGTTTGAACCGATTATGAGCACGAGTTTTGTTGACGTCACTTCATAAGCTGGTGGTTAGATTTTGCTGGATTTTCCCGCCATTGTCCTCCTGCCTGTGATCTGTCGTCTTGTTCCCACTGCACCCACCAAAGGTATGCTGTTTGACTTCATTCTGTACTCTGACTTGGCCTACAATTTCCATCTATCCAACTTGAATACTGAGTTGTAGCAATAGATTAATACTAGAACATGTAAGTCACAAAAAAGTGCCATTGAAGAGGAGCCGTAGCGCTACACTTTTCTGCCAATGACCCATGTGAAGTAAGGGG
>NC_137016.1:27481391-27508891 GCF_032717465.1 Coenobita brevimanus | reverse complement strand
CGCACGCATGCACGCAATCACACACACACACACACACACACACACACACACACACACACACACACACACACACACACACACACACACTCGCACACGCGCACACGCGCACACACGCACGCACGCACACAGAAACACACACACACACACACACACACACACACACACACACACACACACACACGTACACATATACACGTACGCTTATATTGTGGTGGTGTTCCTTCAGTTTACCAAGGCCAAGATAGTCGTATTTTTGCAGCATATTTCCCGTAGTTCAGTGAAAGAATTAAACTTACAGCTCTACATCATTTCCATACCACTTCTTCGTGACTAGCACCATTCTAGTGTTAACCCAGTGTCACAACGCAAAATTTAAGAAAGAGATTGCAATTTTATGCCAAGTTAGAGTGAACAGGGTATAGTAGTGATTCTACAACACACGTATATTTGTCCTCTTGTTTACAGGTCAGTCCACACGCAGTCCTTAGGTCACGTCTTCCATAGAGCAGGTAACGCATGGACAGCAAGCGTAACTAAATGGCAGACCAAAGATGGAGTGAGAGGATGAGGTACACAGAGAACAAGATAGAGATGATACTCGCAGATCCACCGAGCTGGGACGGAACAAGCTAACAACCAAAGGATCGGAGTGGAGACAGGTGAGAGGGGTCCTTATCCTTCAGTGGTGTGTCACAGGCTGATGATGATGATGATGATGATGATGAAGATGGATGTTGCTGCTGATGATGTTGCTGCTGATGATGATGTTGCTGCTGCTGATGATGATGATGTTGCTGCTGCTGATGATGATGTTGCTGCTGCTGATGATGATGATGTTGATGCAAACTCTAGAATATGGTTATATGATAGTGATGTATTTGATGATAATGGTGATGATATTGATATAACTTCTGTACTACATTATTAACAGCGTTGGGATGGTGATGACATGCTGGTGCTGCTGACGATGATGATGATGATAATGATGATGATGACGATGAGGAAGATGATGATGGTGATGATTACGACAACGAAGACGACGACGACGACGACGATGATGACGATGACGATCTTCAAGTCATTGGCTGAGTCACCTCTCCCTTTCCTTTCTGTTTAACTTCGTGTTTTGGTGACTGGGCGTGTGTGTGTGTGTGTGTGTGTGTGTGTGTGTGTGTGTGTGTGTGTGTGTGCTTGCATATGTTCGTGTATGTGTATCTTGGTTGATGATACCGTAGTTATTCAAATGGCAGAATTATTTCCACACATTCATAGTTTTATTTCAAGGTTAAATATTAGGCCAAGAATATAGGACCTTTTACCTATACAATTACGAGACACTTACGCAATATTCTGAAAAGCTTATTACATCCCATAGACCACAGCACAGGGTTCCATAAGTCACTGATCACCGTCTCTTTATGTATCGTTAGGAAGTGGATGAATATGAGTGAAGTAATACATATATTTTGGTCTTTATTTGAAGGGAAGAATTAACCTCACATATTCTTTTTAATTTTAAGGATACAACACATGATTTTCTACATTTTATCACAGTAGCTCTAGGACCGGCCCTGACCGTCTGCTTCTCACTAACCATATTCGGATGAGAGGTGTTGTACTCATATAGGCTTTGGAGATTATAGTGAAGCCAAGTTACGTTCTACCAGCCCCACACATTGTCACACACCATCACCCTCTCACACCACACCATACCATACCACCCTCCCACACCGTATCACACCACACCATACCAATCTCTCACACTACACGACACGAAATCACACTCCCACACCACACCACAAAAAATCCTCCTCCCACACCACACCACACCACATCACACAACACAAAATTACCCTCCCACACCACACCACACCACAATAAAATCCTCCTCCCACACCACACCACACATAACCACCCTCCCACACCACACCACACCACACATAACCACCCTCCCACACCACACCACACCACACAAAACCACTCTCCCACACCACACAAAACCACAAAATATCCTCCTTCCACACCACACCACACCACACCCACAAAATTACCCTCCCACACCACACCGCATAACCACCCTCCCTCACCACACCACACCACACACATAACTCTCCCCACACCACACCACACAACCCCCCCAACCACACCATACCACCACACCACACCACACCAAGGAGATTAACCTAAGGGGCCTGAAGCTCCCGCATCTATTAATTCTGATATTGTTTCCAGGTAACTCTACACACACACCTCAGGTAAAGTCTTTCACAGAAGCGATAAAGGAAGGACAGCGAGCGTAACTGAATGGCAAGCCAGAGATGGAGTGAGAAGAAGAGGTGCACAGAGAACAAGATGGAGAGATCGTATGATGCAGATCTACCGAGCAAGGACGGAACAGGCTAACAATCAATGGATCAGAGTGGAGAAAGGTGAGAGGGTCTTTATCATGCAGTGGTGTGTCACAGGCTGATGGTGATGATATTGATGGTGATAATGATGTTGATGCTGATGGTGGTGATGCTTTAACATCTCAACGTATGAGGTTACAGAATGCACAGTGAGGCTGCATAGTCAGGAAATGGAAAAATATGAGTTCATTTAAGTATTTATGTAATATGATGAATAAGGATGGAAGATTAGAGGATGAAGTGACTGAAATTATACATCAGGGAAGGAGGGTTGCTTGCTCTCTAAAAAGTAGTGATTAGGAAGAGGGAACTGAGGATGAAAGTGTTAAAAAAAAGGGCACTGCATGCTGTGATTCCCACTTTAAAGTATGGAAGTGAAGCTTGGATCTTGTTGGAAGGACACAAGTCAAGAGTGAGAGCGGTGGAAATGAGCTACTTGAGAGGAGCATGTGGAATTTCAAAGAGAGACAGACAGACAAATGGGCAGATGAAGGAGCGTTGTGATGCTGATGTGGATGAGATTGAAAGCGTTCAGAGAAATACTTCGAGGTGGTTTGGCCACGTGGAGAGGATGGCGAATAAGAGAATGACTAGAAGAGTGCACATGAGTTAGCTGGAAGGATAGAGGGGGATGGGAAGACCGATGATGAGATGGAGGGAAAGAGTAGAAACATATGAGTGCGATACTTGAGCTAAATGGTAGAGGACAGTACATCATGGAGGCGATTTGCTTGTGGTCACCCTTACGGGATTAAGGCGTCTGGCTATAGATAAACAGAGATAGATAAATAGATAGATAGGTAGGTGATGATGATAATATGATATTGATGATGATGATGATGATGATGAGAATGGTAATGATAATGAGAATGACGGTGTATATAATGATGATGATGATAATGACGACGACAGCTATGATGATGATGATGATATTGACGATGATTTTTGTCGACAGGTGGAAGGACGAAACAGCAGGAACTCTACCATAGGTCCAAGCATCCACGATTCCACATCCATCCATCCATCCATCCATCTTGCTTGATGTTAAAAGATAAGTCTATTTAACTTAAGTAGTACCAATTGCTTCTTCATAAGCTTTCCAGCTGTCTGAACAGATCTGCAGTAGCTTTAAAAACTTCTAAAATAACTCGGTTCTGGTGCTCAGTTTGGTACTTTTATTTTCCTTTTATCAGAACTGGCGCGGCAGATTTTGAGAAAAGTCCCTCAAGTAACTCCTATTATTTTTTTTACTAGGTTTCTAATGCTGTCCATAGATCCGTTGTTGCTTTAATAGTTTCCTAGACAACACAGTCTTGGCGCTGTTCTCTGCCACCCTACTATACCATGTCATATAGTGTTCTCGCTCGCTTGCTCTGTACGCTCGCTCGCTTGAACAATAAATCACTGAAGAAAAGGTGGTATAAAGCCTACTAAGCCGCCACAGTATTATAACCCTCGGTATGCAGTCCGTTCCCTGCGGCCTTGTAACTCTATGTACCCGAAGCGCTTACAAAATAACTCGAAATAATTTTCCTTTCGTAACCATACTCGTTTCACTCTTACTTGGCCTGAGTTGTTGTTGTTCTTCTTGTTACATCTTAGGCTCCTCTGGATGTGAATCCTGTGCTATGTTGAAGGACTGTCTGTGTTGTGGTGGTGTGGTGCAGGAAGTGAGTGGGTGTGCTGTAGTGTGGGGGTGCCACTTTGCAGTATGAGCACAGGGGATTGTATGTGTGTTATATTTTGTGTTAGTACTGTATTGTAGCAGGGAAGGTTAGTGTACTTGTGTCTCTGGGTTCGGTAGTGTCTGAAGGATGTATGGGTGGTGGTGGCACATGAAGGATGCTGTTTGGTAGAAAGTTTTGGCTGGCTAGGGTGTCTGTGTGTTTATGTATGTGTTTGGTATAGAAAGTTTTGGTTGGCTGGGGTGTCGTGTGTTTATGTATGTGTTTGGTATAGAAAGTTTTGGCTGGCTGGGGTGTTTGTGTGTTTATGTATATGTTTGGTAGAGAAAGTTTTGGCTGGCTGGGGTTTCTGTGTGTTTATGTATGTGTTTGGTATAGAAAGTTTTGGCTGGCTGGGGTGTCTATGTGTTTATGTATGTGTCTGGGAAGTGTAGAGTTGGGTGGAGGAGGGGATATGTTGCAAAGATACTCTGTGTAGTGTTGGGCGGTTGTTCGATTTTGTTTGTGGAGAAGATGATGCAACATAAGGTTACAAAGGTGGGACGGATCTTGAGGTGAAGTGATGAACTGTGTGCCTCTCATATTCATTTGGTCTCTGACTGAAATTAGTTATGTTTCTTGGTGTAGGCTGTCAGTATTTGTGGTCTTAGTGTCTTCTGCTATCAAGGTATTGTTTTCTGTTCTTTAAAGCTCCTTCGTGTTTGTGTTGGATAAGATTACGGCTCAGCTTGTGCGGCAGTAATTCACGGTTGATTTAAAGTATTACTTATAAGTGGAGGATGGAGTTGGGATGTATATGAGAGGGGGTGTGAATTAGGGGGAGTGATGCATAATGACGGGGGACAGGGTGGCATAGAGGCGACTTGTTTGTGGCCACCTCTTACGGGATTAAGTCGTCTGGCTATAGATAGATGGATAGACAGATAGCTTATAGTTTCCATACGGTTTGCCGAGTAGTAGCGATAGTTATCATTAGAATATGATGCTAGTCACGAATGAGTGCCGTGCAAAACGATGTTGGGCTGTAGTATTGGCTGTTTCTGCTACTGATCTGCGTGACATTCTTGTATGCTTTAAATGAAACTCTGTGTCAAGTCAAAGTGAAAGGCGTGTATGTTTGTGTAGGAGGAAAGAGAGACAAGGAGGTATTCTGTGGCCTGTTTTCTTTGTGCTTCCTACAAGACACAATAATCGTTATGACGGGGCATTGATGGCAAGTTTGTGAGTCAGCACACACTTACGGCCTCTCATTATACAAGGTGGTCCATATATTACGCCACTCAGTTCTTGTGTGTTGCGGGCACGACTCAGTGAACATTACCAGTGTCTTTCCTTCATCCTTATCTACTTCCCACAACCCTCTTCAGGCTTAGCTTTATAATATAGACTTTAATTTAGGTCCATTGATTGCATGGTGGAGAATTCCCATAACCTTGTTTATGCTTAGCTGTATATCATTGTATTGTATAATCTTTTATGTCCACTGATCACACGGCTGAGTAGTAATTTGGTGAAGCAATCAGAATGTCTTAGCTCATCACAAAAGCCGTCCCCACAACACACAAGACTGCAGAGCGCAATATACTTATCACTTATATTAAGTCAAAGCCACAGTTAAAAAGGTAATGAAACAAGACAGAAAATTTAAGTTTTCATTATTAATACTTCAGTATAGAATACATTAACAGAGACAGCAATATAAAATATGCATTCAAAAGTAGCATTTCCCCACAGAACATCCTGGAGGGGAGCGACCCGACTTGCAAGGCAGATCACACCATCACCACCAGGCTTCTCTCGGCAGGTCAGGGCAGATCACCAGCAGCAAGTAATCTCACGGCTGGGGAAGACACGACACCCTGCCGCTGCCGCCACCACCACCACCACCACCACCACGCATCTCAGAGTAGGGGAAGACACCTCACCACCGTCAGGCTTCTCACGGCAGGGCAGACCAAACTTCAGCAGGGTATGACCAGTGTGGCAAGGAACCAGCGTCAAGGCAGCAGACTCCAGCACGACCTGTGGACCAGATGTGTATTAGTTCAAATCAGTGTTAGCTTTAGCTATTTAATCTTCTATCTATCTCTATCTATTGCCAGACGCCTCAATCCCGTTTGGGGTGGCCACAAACAAATCGCCTCCAAGTCGCCCTGTCCCCCGCCATTTTGTCATAAAAGACTTTGTAGTTACTTGTAGAGAAGTTATATATATATATATATATATATATATATATATATACTAGACTTGTGGACGAGCGGTTGTTATGCTTGAGTAGCTTTGTAAGTAGATAATCTTCTTTCCCATTTGTCATTCAATGACAAGGAGAGGTAAAGAATAGTATGGAACTATTTTTATTTGTCTTGGAAATATTAACAAGTCTCTCGCACAGAGCGAAATATAAAGTAGAGTCCCGGGAGCTATCTCCCTGTCTCGCTCTCTCTGCCTCTCTCTCAAGTTGCTAAGCCCTTCTCCCTACGACCTGCCTGTTCTCTTTCCTAAATTCTGGTGAAACAGGAGTCGTATCACGTGTGTTCCCTGTGGTTGGAAAGTTTTAGAAGCCTGTGTGTGAGTATGTGTGTATGTGTGTGTATGGTCAACAAGGCTTTGTTCACCTGGTGAATTGCTGACAACTAACTGCATCATCTCCTTACTGGCTACTTCGTAATCTGTCGTCAGCTTTTCCTCAGTGTAACTTGCAAGATCATTTCCCATTCCCAGGCTCGCATAGAGCTCTCTATCTATCTATTTATCTATCTATCTATTATGATTTGTAATTATAATATGGAGTCCTAACAATTTCACTCCCCTGCTCCCAACTCACACAGCCCTCTCTCATATACTGTACATCTCCACCCCATCCCTCCATCTCATCCTCGGCCTCCCCCTCCCTCTTCCCCCCTCCACCTCACTCACATACACTCTCTTCGTCAGTCTTTCACCCTCCATCCTCTCCACATGGCCAAACCACCTCAGTGTGTTCTCATAACGCTTCCTATCACATCCACATCCACACCACAACGCTCCTTTATATCCTCATTCGTCAGCCTGTCTCTCCATGTGACTCCACAGGCTCCTCTTAAATAACTCATTTCCACTGCCCTCACTCTTGACTTGTGTCCTTCCAACAACGTCCAAGCTTCACTTCCATACGTTAGAGTTGGTATCACAATACTGTCATGTAGTAACTTTTTCACTTCCATGCTCACTTCCCTGTTTCTTATCACTGCTTTCAAGGAACCAGCAACCTTTCTTCCCTGCTGTACCCTTTCAAGCACTTCACCCTCCAAACCTCCATCCTTACTCATCACACTACCCAAGTACTTAAACGTACTCACATTTTCCAATTCCTCACCATCCAACCTCGCTGTACATTCACTGACTTCACCTCTCTCAAAGACCATCACTTTACTCTTCGCTACATTCATCTTTAGATTCCGTTTCTTGCACACTCTCCCAAACTCATCCACCAAGCCTTGCAGCTCCCCTTCGTCTTCACTCAACAACACAGTATCATCTGCAAACAACAGTACAGGGAGTTTCCAAACACTATCCTCTCTCACCAGTGCCACTCCAACATCCACTACCCTACCTTGTACCCCTTTTATTACCCCATCCATGTACAGATTGAACAACCATGGAGACATGACACATCCCTGTTTCAACCCAACTTTCAAAGAGAAAAATTCACTTAGTTCACCATCCACACGCACTGCAGCCTTCGCACCATCGTACATACTCTTCACAGCATTCAACAACTTCCCATCTACTCCATATATTCTTAACACTTTCCACAAACCTTGTCTATCCACCCTGTCATATGCTTTCTCCAAATCCATGAAAGCCGCATACAACTTCTTTCCCTTCCCTAGAAACTTTTCCACTAAAGATCTAAGAATGAATATCTGATCTACACAACCTCTTCCCCTCCTAAAGCCTCTCTGTTCTCCAACTAATTTCTCTCTTCTTTCTCTAACTCTGTCAATAAGTATCCTGCCATACATTTTTCCTGTTATACTAAGAAGACAAATGCCCCTATGATTACCACACACTTCTTTTTCCCCTTTTCTTTTGTACAAGGGAATAATTATACCTGACTTCCAATCCTCCGGGACTCTACCTTCCTCCCAGGCCAATCTGCACATCTTCCACATCCATTCTACTACTCTCTCTCTCCCATGCTTCAGCATTTCACCACACTCTCCATCAATTCCTGGGGCTTTCCCCGATTTAACTTTCTTCATTGCTTCCACAACTTCTATCCTACTGATTTCTTCCTGTCTTCTCACCTCCCTCCTTCTCCCAGCCATTCCCCAGCCACTTATACTCGCATTACTTCCATCCTCTATGTTCAACAATTCCTTAAAGTGTTCTCTCCATCTGCTCACTTTTTCTTCCTTCTCCACTAGTAATCTACCATTTTTATCTTTCACTCCCCTGCTAACTTCACTTCCACCCTGTCTTACTCTTTTCACCTCTTTCCAGATCATTTTCTTACAGTTCCTCCACTTTACACTAAAATTCCTTCCAAATTCCTCATCCACTCTCTTCTTACTCTCTCTTACTAATCTTTTCACCTCTCTCTTTCTTTCTACGTATAACTCTCTCTTCCGCCTCTCAACTTCTTCCACGCCCCTATTTCTCATCCATTCATTGTATGCTTTCTTCTTTTGTGCCACAGCCTGTCTCACCTCTTCAGTCCACCACGCTGTTCCTTGCACCTTCCCCTCCGTCTTCTCTTCCTTCCACACACCACATCACATGCTGCACATATTTCTTCTGTAAATATCCTACACACACCTTCCACGTCTCCCATCTGCTCCAATTCATATTTGCCCAATCGTTCCTCCACTTCTCTCTTATACTCTGCCTTTTTCTCATCCTCTTGTAACCTTTCCACTCTCCTTGCAACTACTCCTTCCTCTCGTCTTTTCCTTCTTCTATTCCTCCATCTTACTTGAATCCTAATTCTGGCCACCACCAAGTAGTGGTCAGAAAGTCCACTCCCCCAGCCTCTATAAGCTCTTGCATCTATTACACATCTTCGCATCCTTTCATCCACACACACATAATCAATCATTGCCTTCCTTTCATTCAGTTCACCACCCACCCTTCTCATCACTCGCCATGTATACCTGTGGATCATTTTATGCCTGAAGAGGGTATTGGCTATCACCATCTTGGCACTATTCCTTGTAGCACCTTTTTCTTAAGATTATTTCTACGTATGTTATTAGTGTATCAATGTGTAATATGCAAAACAGACACGAAAGAGATGCTAGGGAGTCTCAGACAACGGGAATATGTACCTTATATCCACACTAAACCAAGTGAATAAGTCTAACATTTAGGGACCCAAGGCTAGAAGTGCTTAGTTATAATGATGTATTTTATATTAGGAAAGAGGTAAATTATGCTAGTCTTCACTCAGTTCAAGTCTCTGAAGCCTATGTGAGCCTCAGTTGTTAGGTACAGATCTGAGTCTATTAATTACTTAGTGATAACGTGAGCCATAATTCAACATGTAATTATTAGGTCATTACATTCAGATGTACGAGTAATTGTAACCAATAAAATTTATGTTACGAGTTCTGAGTATGTTATTGACCCCCATGTACGACAAAATGGTGTCTTTGAATACCTGACTTTCTGGATGTATCGAAAAAAGGTCAGATTGGCTAGATTTTACGAAAACACGAAACGTTTTAGATTTATCAATAATAATCAAAAGGACTAACTGTACTAAAGTCAATACAAATTTGGATTGATAGCATATACGGGGCACAACTGATGGGTCTCTGAAAAATAAAACACCCCAAAATAAATCCTGGGACACTGTATAATCCTATAAGAACACTATCTGCCTCGATAGAGAGGAGCCAGACCAGAGTGACAGGCCAAGTAATGTGGTCTACGTCTGTCAAAGAACTAAGCTACCAGGCCAGCTGTTTCACTGTCATTGCCTCTGACCCGACATGTCATCGCCACCCTTACACACACACACACACACACACACACACACACAACCTGCATCGTTAGCTATGGTCGACACTGCTTCGGATGTCATGTGTCGTATGATGATGGTGATGAGGGGAGACCCAAATATTTTTTTTTTTACCCCCAAAATTTCCGACTCAACCGTTTTCTATGATTAATAAAGGGGTAACTAGGGTAAATTTATTGTTTTTAAAAGCCTCTCCTCGGGTTCCTACGCTACTGAGGGTGCAATGAATGTTATTCTGTGGTGTATTCCATTTATTAGATTGCAATAAAATCAATTACACACTCGTAGACTTCGTTTTCTTCACCCCTTGTTACTGTTGCTCCGGCTGTTCTTGTGGTCGTAGGTTGGTCTGTACGTGATCCCAGTGGACTGCAGCCTGAATTTTCCCTTTTCTGAAGTCCACCGTCCTCCTGTAGGGAGATAGGGGGCGGTTAGGGGTGGTTATATGACCTGGCAGCTGCACAGTCTGTTGTGGTGTGCTGGGGTCTGTTGTGGTGCATGTATTGTGTGTGTGGTGATATGGTGTGCTGTGCTGGGACAAAAACTACCAATTAAATAAATATAAACAGTAAAAAATACGTCAATTATTGATCCAACCTTCCGTTGTACGTCTGGCAAACCAATCTTTCAGGCACTTGATCGTACGGCATACATAACACAATAACTTTACCAAATTATCAAAATCCCTCTAAAAACATTAATTTATCGCTAGTGTATTACCTTATAGTGGAAAATCAGGTGGAATTACAAGCAAATTAAGGAGAATAGACTGGAAAATCCTCCGAGTTGGGGTCACAGTGGAGTCGGGGCGAGTGAGGCAGCGAGAAAGACATCAGTTGCAGCTAGACCTCCGTGGTGTGAGGGCCGGTATGCAGGTCTACTCTGTCAAATTCACTGGCTTTCTCTGTTTCGCTGTGTCTCTGTCTCTATCTCTATCGCTGTCTATCACCATTTCTATCTCTGTCTGTCTCTCATACACGCACACATACACAGTTTTACACCATACCATCGTCATTTACACCATTGACATAATTATATACTGTATCATTCTTTAACATATGCACCTCCCAACCTCTCTCCCTCACACACACACACACACACACACACACACACACACACATGCACAAAAACAACATACACTATACCTCCATCCGTTGAGTGAGATGGTATGCGAGACGAGAACAAGGCCCTCCAAACAGGCTACTTCTCCCCCACTGGTTGTGTTCCTGGAGCGCATACCTCCCTGGATGATGAGAGTGGTGCTGTTGTTGGTTGTGCTGTGGTTCAGGCTCTGGTGCTGTTGGGGATAAACATCATCTTGTGAAATTCCATCGACACTATAAACATAACACATCTATACCATGACTTAACACACACACACACACACACACACACACAAACCCAACCCCCACACACTCACCAAGCACCCACAAAACACCCTCACTGTTAGACCACTTTTACTCTATTTAATAAAATACCCTGATGTTGACTAGAATAGGAGCTGTCCCGATCATGACAGGGTTAATGGTACCAGTATTAACACTATCAGGCTCCTAGGACTCTGTCTAAGCCCTAGAAATAGTCTGAGTTAGCTAGAATAAAGGAAAGAAGGCCCAGCACAATAGGAATGCTTGTATGAAATATCTGACAGTACTATCTCCCTAAAAATGTTTCAAAATAATCTATATATCAAAATCACACCTTATGACAGTACGGGAAGATATATGCTCTAGGAGAATGCTCTTGAAATATGCTAGACATATGCTCTTATGGCCTAGTTTTATACAGAGTTAGGAATGTAGATCAAGAGAGTAAAACAGTACCGAGATAACGATCCAAATACGTGGCTTCAAAGAATAAGGTGAAACGAAGCTTATTAACTTTATCTATTTAACTTAGTATCAGTAATTTGGTAGGGCATAATCAACAGCAAATAATATAGAAAGAAGAGTCATGAGCTTGGGAATTAACATATGGAAAAAGTGTACAAGATGGAGTTCGACTCGTAACACTGGTTTCAAGGCAATATATGATCCCATTATTTAACCTAGGATATGATTTGCACGAGATCTAAGTCAGCTGTATTAATTCTACGATAAAATATAGGACTATAGCTCTAGAAGTAGTACTAATAGCATAAACTGACCTAAAATGGCGGAAAACAAGCGCAGGTGGGTTTGGGTAGGCGGGTGTGGTTCTGGTGGCGATGCGGTGAACTAACCAAACTGATGACGTTATGGCGGCGACCACTGCCTCTCATTTGAACCCCAGACGCCCTACAAGACTGACCTCCTGGCTCCACCTGCCCAGCTGATGACTTTGGCGATTTTTCCTCTCCATTTCAGGTCTGTTAAGGGAATTTAAAAGTGTATTATTTCAAGCGTGACTTTTTTTCCAAGTTTTTGGTGGCTTTCGGCGGAAAAGAAGCTCGAATTTAATTTATATTATTATTATTATTTTTTTTTAAAGGAATAGCCAGATATTCTTAGGAATTTTACCGGTCTTTGCAATATGTCTGCCAGTGAGTTGAAGGAAGCCGGCAGACTGTATTTTCAACTTAGTGAAATATCAATGCTGCCAACACCAAGACTCTTGTCCTCATTACTGCCTGCTGTCTACCTAATTCATTTTTAGTAAATATAGTTTTACAATAAGAATTTTTCCTACTCTGCCACAAACAGTAAGACTGGCAATAGGCCACGTATGTTGGTGCCTGATCGTGACTAAATCCTCCCGTTAACCCCAGTGAACTGATGACTAATTATCCGATTTTATTCCTCGCATCTGAAGACAACCGCATTTACCTTATTTTTACGAATTAAAAGAATTATGGGTATTTTTCTGTAACTAGGGATAGGTTTTCAAAATGTGGGTTTTATTTTTTCGAACTGGAGAGGTTAGACACAGCCTTCATTAATCCTTTAACTACGAGAAATCCCTTAAGCTGAATAAAATCGTCTGGTGGTTGCGTGATATCAGACTGGAAGGGTTTATTACAGGATCAGTTTCTGCCACTGATGTGCCTTCAACAATGTAATCAACTCCTTCAATATAGCGTATTCTGCCTATTATTCTCCCTATTTAAATTCGCTTAGAGAATTTTTGACCTAAAGGGGTCTGATACAGCCTTAACCCCTTCACAATTACAAGTCCTATGTTCAATAAAATCGTCTGAATCCAGCATGCTCCAAATAAAAAAGATTGTCATAGAACTGAAGAGGTTCAAACTGATTTCGGATTTTTTGTCGTTTATTACAGTCGGGGTATTTTCATTTTTTCTTTCACTAGGGGTAGGATTTACCCCCGTTTCGAATGATTTAGATTAATTTCCACCACAAGTGATGCCTAACCCCTATTTGGGGTTGAAGTCATATACGAAATAAAATCCTTTGAAATCGACCGAGATAAGTTTTTTTTTTTTTTTTTTTTTTTCACTAGGGGCAGAATTTACCCATATTTCGAATTTTTCTGAGGCTAATTCTCGCCTATTTCTTTCTTTATTAAATTAACCTAACGTAACCTAACCTGACCTAACGTAATCAAACTTAACCCCTAACCTAAGACACATTGCGAAGGATATGTCATAGACAAGACCCCCTCCCTCTTCTAATTTGAGGAGTTTGTCATGGGAAAGGCTGGAATACCCGACGGGCTTGACTGTAATAAATGGCAATAATACCCTGATTTCTGGGTCGTTTTTATATCAGTTCTCTCATTAATCTGGTCCACAATATCGTTCTGTTACTTCCTCTGTCACCAAGCTCAGTGGCAGAAACAGAAAATGCTACGGCTAAATAAGTCTCAGTAATATAAATGACATATTCGTATTTCGCCTCAATCTTCGTCTCCACAAATTAGCTAAACTCTGCATTTTTTTCCAGGCTCTACTTCGCTCGCTGGCATAATGTTCAGCAGCAGTGAGGAGTGAATGTCAAGCAAGAATTAACACCTTCACTACGAGAGATGCATGTATGAACCATGAAGTTACCCGTCCTGCAGCCCACCATCCTTTTAGTACTATCAGTGCCACCACATGGTGTCCCTCTCCAGCACCGAAAGGGATGGATGGAGGCTGCTTTTAATCCCTTCTGTTGGACACCCTTCTTGATCTGAATAAATCCGTCAGAGGCAGCCAGAATACAATTGTACAGGCGTCATCGTACTGAAGGATCAACACAGCAGCTTCAGCAACAGGTATATGCAATAATTTTGTAAATTGCTATTATATTTGCTTATAATTTTGCGATAATCGTTGTTGCAAGTGAGCATTTATAATTATATGAACAAACGAGTAAACTCTTGAATGCACTACTTAATCCTTTACATGCACTTATTAATAATCTCTTATAATAATATACCCTAACCTTTTATACTTATATGGTTTAATCTTTTTCCCCACAGGTTGCCTTGCTGGTGTGTAGTGATGGTAGGGTGGAGGGCAGGCTGGGGTGGGGGTGGGGGGTAGCCAGGAGCAGGGAGGGTCATGGGGCAAGCTTAGGTGGGTTAGGCAGCAGAGTTATGGTCAACTAGGTTGGGTTTCTAGGCCGGGTAAAGTTAGGCGTGGTAGTCTTAGGTCATCTATTAGCTTACTTCGTTGATGTTGGTTGTATGGTTGTCCGGCCGGACATGTCTGTGGTTGTCGTTGTTGGTTGCTGGACACGAGTGTTTGTCTGAGCGGCGATACACCACCAACGGAGGAGCGACAGCATCATCAGCAGCAACATCGTCGTTGTCCTCGTCGTCATCAGTAACAGCAGCAGCAGCAGCAGTAACTTCACCGATGAGACAGGTAACTGGATGATCCTGAAATGGAATTGAAATTAGCCAAATGTAACACATGACAGAAAATTCAATTTTGAATAATGGTTGAATATTATTCTTGTAAAGACCTAAACACCTAATGTACATATGTTTTTTCCTAAACCTGTATGTGGCCTTATTTTGATATAAGACAGCACTAAAAGCAGATTAGGTTTTGATAATTGTTTTTTTTTTTTCACAGGCGAGCACAGAAGAGCGGAGATGCATCATCGACCACGCAGCTTCCCTGAACCCGATGTGCTGAGAGGGAGCGAGGACGGGAGAAGGGGTGATGAAGCAGAACGGACGAGTGAGGGAGCAAGGATGGATGGAGAAGCGAGGACGGACGAGCAGAGGAGCGAGGGGGCGAGGAGATAAGACCCACGAGGGAGCGAGCTACTACATCAACGGGATGCTGGTGTGTAAGCTGTTGGCAACCTTTCCCTTGTGACCGTATTCTCGTTAGCTCAGTAGGATATCTCCTAGTCCGTTTACCCTAACCTGACAAATATCCATAATCTCTTCATGCTCAGTGGATAGCAAAGTGTAATCAGACTGGAGACTTTGATTAGTAATCAAGGGAAGGCGGTGGCTCAATCGGTAGAGAGGTGGCCTGCAGTCCTACCGGACCCAGGTTCAAATCCCTGCTGGGACAGGGAACAGGTTAAGGATCTGAATTTCATAAAATCAGACTTTACAGATCTACCAGAAGACCCTTCGACATGTCGAAAAAATACCCCCGCTAATACCAATATGAGACAGCCCAGCTATGTATTAAATATGAACGATGGGTGTTAGCGTCGAAGTGGTGACATGTAGAGGTGTATGGCATGTAGGAGGACTACTGGGCCTTGAGAGCAGGCTGTGAAGCCTATGCCCAAAATCGGACACAAAAAAAAAAAAAAAAATCCTATCTTTTAGCGTAAATCCATCGAATTTCATGTAGCCACGACATACGTAATGAAATAGTTAATATATTACACATACCAGTAAAGGTGTTAGTGGTAAAGGCAGGTGAAAACAGGCTATAGCATCACGTTACTTGTAGGTGCTAAATGTTACTCTTTTACTTAACTTAGGCATTGTGTAGATACTGGACAAAATGTATAGGAAGATGGCACAATTATGCAAACAAATCGTGAAGGAAGAGATATTAAAGAAATCTAATCTCATGGGAACGTCACTATGCTATCACTAACATATACTGAATTAAGACAACTGATGGAGAATTATAACTGAGAACTGTTGCTGTGACTATGTTAATCTTACAGACTGATGCAGACGACGAGCCTACGACGAGGGGCGCAACCTGTGGCGTCGACGTGGGGGTGTTGTGTCGGCGTGAAGGTCGTTGTGTCGGCGTGGAGGTCGTTGTGTCGGCGTGGAGGTCGTTGTGTCGGCGTGAAGGTCGTTGGGTCGGCGTTAGGGCTGGGTCGTCGTTGGGGCCTACTGTGTCGGCGTTGCGTGCGGCGTCAGCGTGGGACTGCAGCGTCGAAGTGGAGCTGCAGTGCTGGTGTGCAAGTGCAACAAATACGTCAACAGCAGCTGCAATGGTAAGAAATAATTTAAGTTTTCAGTCTTGTGCTAAAGTTTGTTCATAAGACTGCTAGCTTGTACCTTCAACTTGACACAGCTACCAAGCACTAAGCAAACCAGAGAGAATAATTGTGAAAATACTACTAAACAAAATTAAACAATTCACGTCTTTGGGGATGTAACATGCTATCAAAAGTTCTATCTGTCTGCACATGCGTAAGTTAAAGACCACATATCTTTTTCCAGCATTTAACCTTTAACAGTGCATTGCATAATACTGTAAAGAACATTCCCATAAAATAACTGATCATAAAACTTAGAAGAAATGATGCAGCAGTGTTCATGTTCCACAGGGATGCAGACGGCGTACCTACCACGTTGGGGAAGAGGAGGAAGCTGTGATGTGGGCGGAAGTTGCGGCGAGGGCAGTTGTCGTCGTCATCGGCGGAAGCTGTGTGGCCGGCGGAAGGTTCGTATGCTGCAGTGGTAAGATAAATTTGCTGTATGATAAATCTCCTTATACCTGCTGACCTTAAACTTTTAAAATATCTGCATGTGTAACTAAAACAACCTTGTGCATACAAACACCTTAAGAGAACTGCTGCTGAGACTACGTTCATCTTGCAGGGGGTGAGGAGCTGCCGAGACAGAGCTGTGATGTCGCCAGGATTAGATGAGGGCGGGAGATGAAGCGTCAGCGTGGGGAACTGTGGAAGCTGTAAATGGTAAGATGTGTTTGTGTTATCTGACTCTAATTACATGTCTTGGTCAGTTAAATATCTGCACGACAGTGAAAATAAACAGCCATGTAGAAAAATAACTTGGATGTCTGTTACAAATACGATCATCTTTCAGGCGGATGCTGAGGATCGGTGCCGGAGTACAGACCTGAGATGCCAGGGCCTGTGTGGGCGTCGTCGATGCCCATGGGAGCGTCGTCGGGGCCTGTCGAGGTCTTCGTCGGGCCTGTGTGGGCGTCGTCGTGGCCTGTGTGGGCGTCGTCGTGGCCTGTGTGGGCGTCGTCTGGCCTGTGGGGGCGTCGTCGGAGACTGTGGAAGCTGTGGTATTGCTGGCAGCTGCAGTGAGGAAGTTTTTTGACAGAGGTAATCTTGTTGGCATAATGGACTTGGTGCCTCTTCCTAAGTGATTTACTTGTCACTTTAATACTTTTATGTGAAAAATAGATATACTTACAGCATAACTGAAATTGTTAGTGTCATTAAGTACTTTGCAACAATTTCCTTAAGATACCATTGTCATAAGAGGTGTTAATGAAATAGACCAACAAGATTACCGCTCAGATTCCGTGTCCAGTTATAGATGGCGAATAATTACGGAAAAAAATAGTTTATGTAGCAGATGAAATAACTCTGAAATAGCTTATCGGACTAGAGATCTGTCTCTTCACAGATACTGGTATTACAGGGAGGGATGTGTGAGCAGAAGTGCACTTACTGAGGTGGCCAGAACAGCAAAGAAGGTACTACGAAAGGAAGCCAGAGGACGAGATGAGCAAAGAATACAAGAAATCATACCTATGACACAAGAGGTCGGAGATAAAATGAGAGGATAACTGAACCGGGATGCCAGAGCAGTGTTGGCATTTCATCACGCCAGGTACAGTTTAGTTATGGCTTTTGATACAGGTATGGCATATGATTGATTATACTGTTTAATATAACGATTATACCGTTGCATACGTTGATCAGCAATTTAGTTTCGTCTCCAAAATGCTTACACGTCTCGGCCTTGAAATCAGTCGATCTATCTATTGCCAGACACTATAATCCCGTAAGGGGTGGTCATTTTACTGAGTTATTTGTTTTACGGGGAGGGGCACTAACCCTCAGCCAACTCACTTGACGCGTAGGCAGCACGTATGGATGGTTATATGGTTAACACCCAGCGTTGTAAATGGTTTCTTGGCTTACAGGAAACCATTTGGCTTGTCACTCAATATAAAGCACACGTAAAGGAAAGAAAAGCAATAAGAAGTGACAGGAAAGATGGGCGAAATAGGAAGAGGAGGGCAGGCACAGAAAAAGAATGATAAAAGCTAAGGAAGAAGTAGGCACCACTACATCAAGTGAATGGATGATGGTCGCCACCACCTACCACAGTCTTTGAAATTATTGAGTTAAATAAAATATAGTTTCAGTACAGTTATTAAAGAACTGGAACTCCTCGCCATAAAGAGCATTTTCAACGTTCTTGGTCGTTACATTGCAATTATTTAGGAAGACTTTGCTTGTCAAATTTCCACTGCTACCTTTAAACTAAATTGCTAGTTTCTTGAATTTGTAGTTTTAATATATTAGAAAAATGTTGGAATCCAGCTGACGTAATGAATGGCTGCATCTGACATGCTTATTTTACGGAGACTATACATTAATTTTAGTTTGGCTCAAAATTGAATCCCCGTCTTGACCGATAAGTTGTAGCATAATTAACACAGAACTTTGTGCCAGTTACGAAAAAGTGCTATGGATGGGCAACACCGTAGGTCTTCCGTAGTCTGTCTGAGCTACGTAATATTGCCGCAAAAAAAAAAAAAAAAATCTCCCAAACTGATGAATGAACTGTAAAGATAAATAAGATACCTACTTGGCAGGTGGAGTAAAGGCTGGGATGCTGAAGAGAAGCCGATGGTGGAGGGACACTGGTGATGCTGACCGTGACCGTGGGAGATGATGCTGACAGCGACCGTGGGAGGGACCTCAACTAAGAACCTCATCTGAAGGGAAGATTAGGTAAGTACTTCGCAAAACACTATGTACAATGAGACAGTATAACAAGGGCAAAATATCTAAGGCAGTAAATGATAAAGCCAAAATAATGTAAACATATTTGACGATAAAATAAGTGTGGATATTTTCAACAAAGAGACAGTCAGAAATAACGAATACACTGATGTAAGTCCTGCTAATTTTTTATGGCATTTACAGGAGGGAAATCATCCAGCTTGTACCACCTCAACATACTGCTCGGTGCCATTGATACCTCGTCTTGAATTTACCCCTCCGAGGATGCGCTGCCTACCCAGAAGTATCCTCATCTTTCTTATCCGGTAATGTACGAGGACTTTCAACCTCACAATATTTTAGTTGACTTAACACCAATCAGTCGTTAGTCAGGATATAGTAAATTTAGTTCACGACTCTGCTTAGCTCCAAACACTCGGGCCTTCAGTTAATCATATCTATGCTTTGGTCACCCCTTAGTCGTCATCAGTTCTGTCATAGGGTCGTATCATTTTAAAAGAGCACCAAGGTGTAGACATGACCCATATTATTTACTTCTTGAAACGTAATGAATGCCTGGCTTTTCTGTATCGTTGCTAACTACACTATATCGTGGAATGCAGGCTGATCACATGAATTAAAGGTGTTTCATAAATAACTCTATAACCTTATGGACTTGCTTACACCTTTGTGTTTTTTTTAATAACTCGAGTCGTTTGCCTCTCTTGTCAGTTGGTTAGCTAAGTCCTGCCTCATCACCGGCCCTTTATAAATTTATATCACGTCCCGTCCTGATTACTTAACCATCTTCCCTCTTTGTTAGACCCCCAATCACTTAGGCAGTCACAGGCCCAGTCACTCCACAGTCACTGATTCCGCCTCTCAGTACCTTTAACCAATTGACTCACTGATCAGCAGTCGGCACATATAGTCAGTCTACATTCTAGTCGATCACATTCACTCTAGTCAGTCCACACACTTTATCACTTCAAACCCTTACTGATTCAGTGCACATCCATCACTCCAAGCCCTTCATGATTCACCCCACATTCTCCAGTACTCCAAACTCACTGCCTGTCAGTCTACAGCTTTAATCAGTCCACAACCCCACTGACCCAGTCAGTCCACAGCCCTACTGACCCAGTCAGTCCACAGCCCTACTGACCCAGTCAGTCCACAGCCCTACTGACCCAGTCAGTCCACAGCCCTACTGACCCAGTCAGTCCACAGCCCTACTGACCCAGTCAGTCCACAGCCCTACTGACCCAGTCAGTCCACAGCCCTACTGACCCAGTCAGTCCACAGCCCTACTGACCCAGTCAGTCCACAGCCCTACTGACCCAGTCAGTCCACAGCCCTACTGACCCAGTCAGTCCACGGCCCTACTGGCCCAGTCAGTCCACAGCCCTACTGACCCAGTCAGTCCACAGCCCTACTGACCCAGTCAGTCCACAGCCCTACTGACCCAGTCAGTCCACAGCCCTACTGACCCAGTCAGTCCACAGCCCTACTGACCCAGTCAGTCCACAGCCCTACTGACCCAGTCAGTCCACAGCCCTACTGACCCAGTCAGTCCACAGCCCTACTGACCCGTGTGTCCACACCCTATGTTAGTCCTCATCATCAGTCAGTCATTGGTAGTAGGTCAGTTCAATCAAAATACACGTCAGTGACTCACACCCACAACCAGTCAGTCGTCCTACACCCATGGACAGTCCCCACCTTCAAAAACTCAGGTAGTCCACACCCATTATCACCACAAACCCTTACTGACTGACTCCACAGCCTGCATCACTACATACCTTTACTGATTCACTCCAAAGCCTTGTAAACCCCTGTTAGTCCACAGCCTTATAAGCCCCTGTCACTCCAAAGCCTTGTAAACCCCTGTCAGTCCAGTCTTATGATCTATCAGTCCAACCCCTTAGCCAATCAGACTCCCCAATTATATTTCACTGTCAGATCGTCAGTCTATGCCCAGTGTGTCAGTCAGTCCACACCCTGTCATTCAGTCCACACCCTGTCACTCAGTCCACACCCTGTCACTCAGTCCACACCGTCACTCAGTTCACACCGTCACTCAGTTCACACAGTCACTCATTTCACACCCTGTCACTCATTTCACACCCTGTCACTCATTTCACACCCCGTCACTCAGTCCACACCCTGTCACTCAGTCCACACCCCGTCACTCAGTCCACACCCCGTCACTCAGTCCACACACCGTCACAGTCCACACCCTGTCAGTCCACACCCTGTCAGTCCACACCCTGTCAGTCCACACCCTTACACAGTACACACCCTGTCACAGTCCACACATGTCACTCAGTTCACACATGTCACTCAGTTCACACATGTCACTTAGTCCATACTGTCAGTCCACATCCTAGCAACATCAGTCAGTCAGCATCAGTCAGTCAGCATCAGTCAGTCAGCATCAGTCAGTCAGCATCAGTCAGTCAGCATCAGTCATTTTAATCCTTCAGTCAGCCAATCCAGTCAGTCCACAGTCCAATCCAGACAGTCCACAGTCCAATCCAGTTAGTCCACAGTCCAGTCTACTTAGTCCACAGCCCAGTCTACTTAGTCCACATTGCAGTTTACTCATTCCACAGTCCAGTCGACTTAGTGCACAGTCCAGTCGACTTGGTGCACAGTCCAGTCGACTTGGTGCACAGTCCAGTCGACTTGGTGCACAGTCCAGTCGACTTGGTGCACAGCCACAGTCTAGTCCAGTCCACATTAACAGTCCAGCTAGCCAGTCAGTTCACAGTTCAGTCCAGTCAGTCCACACCCTCAGTCCAGTCCAGCCAGTAGTCCACACCCCTAGTCTAGTCCGGCCAGTCAGTCCACACCCACAGTCCAGTCCAGTCAGTCAGTCCACACCCCTAGTCCAGTCTAGCCAGTCAGACCACACCCACAGTCCAGTACAGTAAGTCAGTCCACACCCTCAGTCCAGTCCAGCCAGTCCACACTCCCAGTCCAGTCCACTCAGTCAGTCCACACCCCCAGTCCAGTCCACTCAGTCAGTCCACACACCCCAGTCCAGTCCACTCAGTCAGTCCACACACCCCAGTCCAGTCCACTCAGTCAGTCCAGGCCCCCAGTCCAGTCCACTGTTAGTCCAGACCCCCCAGTCCAATCCAGTCAGTCAGTCCACACCCACAGTCCACACCCACAGTCCACACCCACAGTCCACACCCACAGTCCACACCCACAGTCCAGTCAAGTCCGCATCTCCACACACAATCCAGTCCAGCCCAGTCAGTCCACATCCCAGTCCAGTCCAGCCAGTCAGTTCACACCCCAGTTCAGTCCAGCCAGTCAGTCAGTCCACACCCCCAGTCAGTCCACACCCCCAGTCCAGTCCAGTCAGTCAGTCCACACCCCTAATTCAGTCCAGTCCAGTCCACACCCAGAGTCCAGTCCAGTTCAGTCCAGTCCACACCCACAGTCCAGTTCAGTCCAGTCCACACCCACAGTCCAGTTCAGTCCAGTCCACACCCACAGTCCAGTTCAGTCCAGTCCACACCCACAGTCCAATCCAGTCCACACCCGAAGTCCACTCCAGTCCACACTCACACACACAATCCAGTCCAGCCAAGTCAGTCCACATCCTAGTCCAGTCCAGTCAGTCAGTTTACGCTCCCAGTCCAGTCCAGTCATTCCACACCCCTAGTCCAGTCTAGTCCAGTCCAGTTCAGTCAGTCCACACCCCTAGTCCAGTCCAGTCAGTCCACACCCCCAGTCCAGTCCAACCAGTCAGTCCCCATCCACAGTCCACTCCAGTTCAGTCTGCGTAATCCACACCCACAATTCAGTCCAGTTCAGTCCACATTCTCAGTCCACTCCCGTCCAGTTCAGTTAATCCAGACCCACCGTCCAGATGTTGAGTTAATCAGTTAATCCACACTCTCATTCCACACACACAGTCCACACCCTCATTCCACACCCTCATTCCACACCCTCATTCCACACCCTCATTCCACACCCTCATTCCACACCCACAGTCCACACCCACAGTCCACACCCACAGTCCACACCCACAGTCCACACCCACAGTCAGTCAGTCCACATATTTAGCTGATTCAGGTAGACCACATCCTCAGTCTTCACTTCCTGTCAGTATTCATTTTACCAGTTAGTCAGTCAGTACCTTTGTCAGTACAGGCCTAGTACTTGTATACGTTAACTGACTGTCATTATATTTACTGATTCAGTTGGTCCAGTTAAGCTTTACGCCCACAGAGAGACAACTTTGTGAAATGTTTGATTATTTAACCCATGTACTGAATTGTTATTTTCAGCTTCCTACCCTCCACCTGCCACTTACCACCTGCCATCCACCTGCCACTTACCACCTGCCACTTACCACCAGCCACAAACCACCAGCCACAAACCACCAGCCACTAACCACCAGCCACTTACCACCTGCCACTTACCACCTGCCACTTACCACCTGCCACTTACCACCTCCCACCTCCCACCTGCCACTTACCACCTCCCACCTCCCACCTGCCACTTACCACCTCCCACCTCCCACCTGCCACTTACCACCTCCCACTTACCACCTCCCACCTCCCACTTACCACCTCCCACCTCCCACTTACCACCTGCCACCTGCCACCTGCTACCTGCCACCTGCGACCTCCCACTACCCACCTGCCAACCTACCAGCCACCCACTTGCATCCCATTTGCCACCCATCTGCCAACCATTACCCACCTCCCACCTACCACCAGTCTGACAACCACCTACTCTTCCATCATCCACCTACCACCTGCTACCTGCCACCCACCACCTGCCACGCTACCTGCCACCCACCACCACCTGCCACCCACCACCTGCCACCCACCACCTGCCACCCACCACCTGCCACCAGCCACCACCTGCCACCCACCACCTGCCACCCACCACCTGCCACCTGCCACCTGCCACCCACCACCACCTGCCACCTACCACCTGCCACCTGCCACCCACCACCACCTGCAACCTGCCACACACCACCACCTGCTACCTGCCACTCACCACCCCCTGCTACCTGCCACTCACCCCCACCTTCTACCTGCCACTCACCCCCTCCTGCCACTACCCACCTGCCACTACCCACCTGCCACTACCCACTACCTGCAACCTGCCACTCACCCCCACCTGCTACTGCTACCTGCCACTCACCCACTACCTGCTACCTGCCACTCACCCCCACCTGCCACTACCCACTCACCCACCTGCCACTACCACTGCCCACCTGCCACCTACCACTCACCTACCTGCCACTCACCCCCACCTGCTACCTGCCACTCACCCCCACCTGCTACCTGCCACTTTCACCACCACCTGCTACCTGCCACTACCCACCACCCACCTGCCACTACCCACCTGCCACTACCCACCACCCACCTGCCACTACCCACTACCCACCACCCACTACCTGCCACCACCCACTACCTGCCACTACCCACCTGCCACCACCCATCTGCCACCTGCCACCCATCTGCCACCACCCTGCCACCACCCACCAGCCACAGCCCACCACCCACCACCTACTACCCACCACCCACCCACCCACCACCCACCCACCCACCACCTACCACCTACCACCCACAGCCCACCACCCACAGCCCACCACCCACAGCCCACCTGCCACAGCCCACCACCCACCTGCCACCACCCACCCACCCACCTGCATCCTGCCACCACCACCCACCCACCACCCACCTGCCACCCACCACCCACCTGCCACCTGCCACCTGCCACCTGCCACCTGCCACCTGCCACCTGCCACCACCCACCACCTGCAACCTGCCACCCACCTGCAACCTGCCACCCACCTACAACCTGCCACCCACCCACCACCACCTGCCACCACCCACCTGCAACCTGCAACACCACCCACCTACAACCCACCTGCAACCTACCACCCACCTACAACCTGCCACCACCACCCTACCTGCCACCACCCACCTACCTACCACCCACCTGCTGCCACCCACCTGCTGCCACCTACCCACCTACCACCACCCACCTACCACCACCCACCTACCACCACCCACCTACAACCTGCCACCACCCACCTACAACCACCCACCTACCACCTACCACCACTCACCTACCACCTACCACCACTCACCTACCACCACTCACCTACCACCACCCACCTACCACCACCCACCAACCACCACCTGCCACCACCCAACTACCACCCACCTACCACCCACCCACCTGCCACCACCCACCTGCCACCCACCTGCCACCACTCACCCACCTGGCACCTACCACCACCCACCTGCCACCGCCCACCTTCCACCCAACTGCCACTCACCTGCCACTGCGCCACCTGCCACCCACCTGCCTACCTGCCACCTGCACCTGCCACCCACCTGCCACCTACCACCTGCCTACCACCCACCACACACCTGCGGCCCCACCTGCCTTAACCACCTGCCACCCACCTGCAACCCACCTGCCACCACCTACCACCCACCTGCCAACCACCTGCCACCCACCTGCACCACCTGCCACCACCCACCTGCCACCTACCACCTGCCACCTGCCACCTGCCACCCACCTGCTACCTGCCACCCACCTGCCACCCACCTTACCACCACCACCTGCCACCACCCACCTGTACCACCCACCTGCGCACCACCGCACCTGCACCGCCACCCACCTGGCACCTGCCACCTGGCACCTGGCACCTGCCACCTGCCACCTGCCCACCTGCCACCCGCCACCGTCCACCTGCCTTACACCGCCACCACCCATCACCCACCACCCGCCACCTGCCACCCGCCACCCCACCTGCCACCACCCACCTGCCACCTACCACCTGCCACCACTTGCCTGCCTACCACCCACTTACATGCTGCTACCTTACCTGCCACCACTTACCTGCCACCTACCACTTACCTGCCTGCCACCTACACAGCCACCCACATGTAACCTACCCACCTTCCACATGCCACCTACCACCCCACCTGCCTACCACCCACCTGCTGCCTACCACCTACCTGCCGTCACCTACCCCACCTGCCACCTGCCTGCCTGCCTGCCACCTGCCTGCTACCCACCACCTGCCACCCGCCCACCTGCCTGCCGCCAACCACCCACCTACACACCCTACCTGCTGCCTGCCCTACCACTACATATACCACCCACCTACCTGCTACCCACCTGCCACCCACCTACCACCCGCTCGCCCACCCCACCTGCCACCCACCACCCACCTCGCCACCTACCCACCTACCACCCACCTGCCACCCACCTGCACCACCCACCTGCCACCTACCACCACCCTGTCGCCCACCTACCACCCACCTGCCACGCCACCTACCACCTGCCGCCACCCACCTGCCACCTAACCACCTACCCCACCTCTCCTGCCCACTTACCACCCACTTGCCGCCCTTGCGCCCACCTGCCACCCTTAACACCTGCCACCCGCCAACCACCCACCTACCACCCGCCCACCCGCCACCCACCCACCCGCCTTACCCACCCACCATCTACCCACCGCCATCCACCCACCTACCATCAACCCACCTACCATCCACCCACCTACCATCAACCCACCTACCAACTACCCACCCTGCCATCCACCCCACCTACCATCTACCCACCTGCCATCCACCCCACCTACCACTGCCATCCACCCACCATCTACCACACCTACACATCCACCCACCTGCCATCCACCCACCTGCCATCCACCCACCTACCCATGCCACCCACCCATCTACCACCCTCCACCTACCACCCATCTACCACCTGCCACCTACCACCCATCTACCACCCGCCACCCACCCAACTACCACCCCCCACCCACCCCATCTACACCACCCGCCACCTACCACCCACCTACCACCCACCCGCCACCCACCTGCCATCTACCACCACCACCACCCATCTACCACCCACCACCCATCTACCACCCACCCATCTACCACCCACCCATCTACCACCCACGTACCTACCACCCACGTACCTACCACCCACGTACCTACCACCCACGTACCTACCACCCACGTACCTACCACCCACGTACCTACCACCCACGTACCTACCACCTACCAACCACCCACCTACCAACCACCTGCCACCCACCTACCAACCACCTGCCACCCACCTACCTACCACCTGCCAACCACCTACCCACCAGAGCCTTCCTGATCGCTGACAACTCTACTGATGAAGCCAGCTTAAAATAAAAGTTACTTTTGTTTAATAAAATCTGGAAATCTTTTATCATACCTCAATTACCTCTGTCTTTATACCTGAAAACTATTTGATGTGGGGTTGGTGTGGATATTGTGGTGTTGGGATGGTT
>NC_137016.1:27477295-27481291 GCF_032717465.1 Coenobita brevimanus | reverse complement strand
CGTATTGCTTTTGGTCAGTCCTTGTCCGAGGCTTCTTGTTCGTCTTTTTAGTTAGCTGTTTTCCGGGGAGGGCACTAACCCTCCACCAACCCTTTTAGTCGCCTCGTACGACAAGCAGGGATACTGGGGAAGTATTCTTGAAAACCCCCCTACCCCCAGGGTAGGAGCATTGTTGCCCAGGGGAGTAATGCAGACTCCCTCTTTTGCCCTCTCATTCTCACCTACTCCTGCACATATACCCCATCCATACTCCCATTCTCTCACACTCTCTGCTCTCCATTTAGTTTCAGTTACTCCACATACATCCACTTTCACACCCTGAAGCACCTGGACAATCTCTCTCTCTTTCATCTCCTTATTCGCATCCCTTACATTCCATGTTGCGATCCGTACCATGTCCATTGTCCGGTCCTTGGTCGTCATCTTTTGGTCAGTCCTTGTCCGAGGCTTCTTGTTCGTCTTTTTAGTTAGCTGTTTTCCGGGGAGGGCACTAACCCTCCACCAACCCTTTTAGTCGCCTCGTACGACAAGCAGGGATACTGAGGGAGTATTCTTGAAAACCCCCCTACCCCCAGGGTAGGAGCATTGTTGCCCAGGGGTAGGCAAGTTGGTCCTGACATTTAAGATGAGAATGGCCAGGCTCACTCATCCCTGAGTGGCATTACGTAAGCAATAAACCCCAACCATCTCTTGGATATAAACCTGCAAATGTATGTATGTGTATATATATATATATATATATATATATACAGTAATCCCCCCACTATCCGATGTAATAGTGCCAAATGCATGTCCGGAAAGTGGGCCTCTGACTGCTGGACTGGTACTTATGAACCCTAACCCAGCCTAACTTTGAAAGCCACCTAAATAACTCCCTACCAGACATGCATAGTACGTATTTAAACCTACTTAAAACCTTATGCACACCAATAATAGACATAAAGCATGAAATAAATGAAAAGGAACCAGAGAATGAGGAATTAGGAATTGGAAGTGAGTCTGGAAAATACTTAGGCCTAGCAGCATACAGGGTACTGTACTGTACTTACAGCACATCTGCGGCCGCCTCCTCTAACTCTCTAAGGCTCTGGTAGTTGTGAAAATGCTCTAGAAGCACATACAGTAATCCAGTGTTGTGCTACACTTAATTCTTTGCATTGTGAGTTATAATTGTTTAACACTGCACATTCTTCTTAACTGAACCACACCAGTTTCAACTGCTAGTTTCAACCCCACTCTGCACTCCACACTCACTCCACAGTTAATCCTTTGCACTCTAAATTCTAATTTCATAACACTGCACAACAATGTAAATTCCCATGTGGTCTAGTGGCGAAGTACTGTGGTTTATTCACTGTTTATTCACAAAAAACGATCACGTTTGGTATCGATTACGATGGATGTCTTCCTTGAACGAAGGTTAGGCAGTAACTCGGAACAGGGTTGCCAGATCTGAACTCGGTACCAAACTCCTCAATTTTCATTACCAAATTCTTAAAGGAAGCATTTGTTTTTCACTATATATACAAGTGGAAATACATGTAATCACTCTCCTTATAATTAACAGAATGTTGATTATTTTCACGCTATGATGGCTAGCAGATTAATCAGTGGAAGCAGACAATCCACCATCTCCATCCTGTGTATCATCATACATGTGAAAAATCTGTTTGGTAATGCATTATTCTGATTCATTACCAAACGAATTTTTCATTACCAAATTGGCCCACATTTGGTAATGAAAAATAACAAATGGCAACCCTGACAGGGGAGGGGGGGCCGGGTAGGAAGGAAGGGGTGAAAGGTCCGTGGTGTAACAGCTGTTCGGTGCTGCGTGGTAATTTCAAATTACGAGTGGGAAAAAATTTGGATTTCTTTTCTTTTCTTTTTTTTTTGGGTTCCGAAGGTCCAGGCCCACAATGTCCGGTAAGTGGGATGTCCAGAAAGTGGGCGTCCGGAAAGTGCAGCGATCACGATATATATATATAGATATATATATATATATATATCTATATATATGTATATATATATATATGAGGCGTCTAGAACCAAAGGGGCATCGGCGCCAAAATGTACTTTTGAGTTATGACGCTTTAAAGTTGTGTTTATGGCAACGTCATAACCAGAAGGCAATAAACAGACCTTTTATACATCAAAATGATCATCAGCGCCTATGCTCTACATGTAAAGCCAAAAAAACAAAACAATAATAACCGTAACCACAAAATATGCAGTAAACCAAACCCCCAATTTATAAGTGGGCATAATAACATATTTTAGGGATTTAAAAACATAGCAGAAAAAACATCAACGAATGTATTAATGTACAAAACTTTATTAACTGAAGATTCCAGTTCACTTAATATTAATAAACGAATAATTATTACTGTAATTTCACGTTTTTGACAACTAAATCTGAAATCAATGCAGTTATTATTTTTCCTCTACCATAATAGATTGAAATAATAGCACTAAAAAAAAAAAAAGTAGTGTAGTGCTTAAGTAAATTGAGAAGGGGTAGTGGGGGGTTAAATGGTGGGGTCGTCATCTAGGAGATCGACATCCAACTCTGCCTCCTCGGTGCCACGCCCCCTCCCGCTGTCTCCCCTCACCACTCTCTTTTCCTCTTCCTTTCTACCTTTTTCCACTTCTCCACACACTTCGGACACTTACGAGAGGTTATAGGCACCACCTCCTCACTGTAACTATGTGATGAACTCATCTTGTCACCCCCCCTTCAACCCCAATAACAACAGCTCATCTTGTCACCAATGATCTACGATAAATGGAGTAAAAATCATATACGTAATAATTAGACACCTCAGTTAATACGGGAGGGAAGTCTCACCAGCACACCGGGTGGGCCACACGCTTGTTGATTGGCTGCTCTGGGGGAGTGGCAGAGAGTGAGAATGCTGATTGGTTTGGGCTGTGTGGCTTAGATGCTTGCCTGCTCTGATTTGTTCGCCCGGCAGCATGGACAAACCCACGTGACTTTGAGCCCCTCTACCACTGTCCAGAAGGCCGAATCTTGTATGGCAACCAGTGCTGTCACTGAGAAGAGTGTTAAGCCTGTTGTCTCCCCTACCTAACTCAAAACCAGTATATTGGTGGGGATGCCCCTTTGGCTCTAGACGCCTCATATATATATATATATATATATACAGTCAAATCTTGACATAACAGACTTCAAAATAGTGGAAATCGCTTTTATTGGACTCGAGGAGCCAAGTGGACTAAATTCTCATGCATCAGGAAAAGTCCAACAAAGCCAGAAGCAGTCCTCTCTTGGAACGAATAAACAAACAAACGGAGGAGATACCACAACATCGGTCCCTTCTCTCTCTCTCCTCCTCCATACCTTCCCTTCCTCCTCGTCCACCTCTGGTGAGAGAGAGAGAGAGAGAGAGAGAGAGAGAAGGTAAAATGAAAATGAAAATACCTCTGAAAATAAGTGTAAAAGTGAGGGTGAACGAGAGCACACATGTGAATATGGAATGTCAAAGTCAACAGAGAGAGAGAGAGAGAGAGAGAGAGAGAGAATAAATACAGAAATGACAAGTGGCATCTCCTTGGCATACAGTAAACAAATGAGGGAGATAGGCATTACCTTGGTCCCTCCTCTCTCTCTCCTATACTTCCTCCTCTTCTCTCTGTTTCCGAGAGAGAGATGTGAAAGTGAATGAAAAAGTGAAGGTTAGTGAAGGTGATGGTGAAAGAAAAGTTGAAGGTGAAAGTGAAGGTGAAAGAGAAAGTGAAAGTGAAGGTGGTGAATGTGATAGTAAAAGAAGGGAGGGCAAAAGTGAAGGTGAATGAATAATTGTAAAGTTAAATGTGGAAATGAGAAAGTAAGGTTGCAAGTGAAGGTGAAAGGGAAATTCAAAATAAGTGATAGTGAAAGTGAGTGTGAAGGTGAAGGTGAATATGAAATGAGCATGGAAGAGAATATGAAAGTGAATGTGAATGTCAGAGTGAACTGAAAGTGACGGTAAAAGT
>NC_137016.1:27244795-27474795 GCF_032717465.1 Coenobita brevimanus | reverse complement strand
TCCCCACTAACCGAACCTTATCGTCCTGGGATCAAACATTCCCAAAATGGTCCGAAAATCCAAAAAATTGGAAAAAAAAATCGATTTTTTGCCGTCCGTAATTTGAACTTGCCGCGCGCGCCAGCATGAGAACATTGTTTTGGTTCGTCATTCCTCCGACGTCCGATAGAGCGCCGCTGCATCCTCCCCACTTCCCGCCTGTCTCTCACCGCGACAAGACCTACGCTCTTCGTCATGGCTGCCCACGTGCTCGCTTGTGGTGGTGCCGTACTTGCTGCAAGGCCTCCTGCTGCTCTCTGCCCTACTCTTAGTGTGTGTGATGATGGCCCCGCCTCCTGAGAAAAGGAAGAGAGTGGTGTTGACTCTGGAGAAGAAACGGGAGATATTGGAGAAGGTTGATGCGGGTTGGTCTTCCTCTCGCATTCTCCGCGAGTTCAACCTGGCCCGGTCAACTTTGTTTGATATCAAGCGTTCCCGAGACAAGCTCATGCAGTACACGGCTGACTTCTCGTCGAGAAGCAAACGCAACGTGGAGAGGAAGGTTATGTTTACTCCCAAGTATGCAGAGATCGACCGCTCCACGTTGATTTGGTATCGACAGCAACGTGCAGCTGGTGTGATGGTACGTGGAACGGAGCTGAAGGCTGCTGCTGAGAAGTTTGCAAGGCTTCACGACGCCCTAGACTTCAAGGCATCCGAGGGTTGGCTCTTCGCGTTCAAGTTGCGACATGGCCTTACTAACCGTAAAGCACATGGCGAAGCATTGGACGCTAACGAGGATGGAGTGGGCGAGTTTCGGCACAAGGTGAAAGGCTTGATCGACAGGGAGGGCCTCACTCTCGGTCAAGTCTATAACACTGACGAAACTGGCCTATTCTATCGCTCGGTGCCAACGAACACTCTCGCCGATGAGACGGAGAAGCGTGTACCTGGCCGCAAGCTTTCTAAGGAACGGATATCTGCTTTGTGTTGTGCCAATGCTAACGGCATGCACCGGCTTAAGCCCGTTATTGTTGGCCGTGCAAAGCAGCCTCGGTGCCTTCGTGGGGTGATGGATGTCCTTCCTGTCGTATGGTACCATTCTTTGAAAGCATGGTTCACAGCTGTGATTTTCAAAGACTGGTTTCACCATCACTTCGTCAAGGAGGTCATACATTACCAGACGAAGACACTGGGAATTCCTCGCGACCAGGTAAAGGCTCTCCTTCTCCTCGACAATGCACCTGCCCACCCGTGCGACAAGGACTTGGTTGCTGAGAATGGCCGTATTAGGTGCATGTTTCTGCCACCTAATACGACTGCTCTCATTCAACCAATGGACCAAGGAGTGATCGTGGCAACAAAGCGCCTGTACCGTCGGAAGTTCCTGGACGAGGTGATGGTGGTTCTCGAGGACGAGGACGAGCGCAGGGAAGGACGTGACACTCGAGGCAAGCGGACTTTGGAAAACCTTCGCCGCTACAACATCAAGTCTGCGCTGTACAACTGGGCTAGTGCATGGAAGGAAGTCCCTGTGAAAACTCTTGAAAATGGTTGGTCTCGTCTGCTTCTCGGAACAGATGTGGAGTACGATTTCCTAGGGTTTGACGTGGATGACTTCCATGCACGGCTACGTACGCACGGCGACGATGTTGATGTGGACGATGTTCGTGAGTGGTTGGACGACGACGAGGGCGATCCTGGGTATCAGACGTTGTCTGATATCGAGATCGCGTCTTCGGTTGCTGGTGTCAGTCCCGAACTTGAAGATTCCGACGATGAAGGCGATGATGATGCAGACTCCGCCCAGCAGGACACTACTCCAGCCATCCCCAAGCTGAGCGCACTCCGGGAACATCTAGAGTTCGTCCTAGACTACCTGGAACACCCGGACTGCGACAGGGAGATGGGGCCCTTGGGACTCGTGGAGGAAATGCGTGCTTTCCGGCAGCGCATCATCAATCGCCAGAATCGTCGGTCCTTGCGTCAGTCAACGATTGACAGTTTTTTCAGGCCCGTGACCCCCGCTGTGCCAAGCCCTGGTTCCACTCCGTTGCCTCCCCAAGACAGGCCCTCATGCTCCGAGCCACAGCCCAGCACATCAGCTACAGTGGAGTCACCGCTCGACGTGAGTTTGCGGCTGTCTTCAGAGTCTTCTGTAGTCGGTACGCCATCACCACTACCCACCGATGCACCCCTTGGACGCCTGCCAGTGATACTCTCGGGCTCTGACAGTGAATAAACAGCAAGAACTTCTCCACTAGACCACACGGGAATTTTGAGTGTTGTGCAGTGAAAAAAACGGTGTGTTGTGTTAAGGTTTTCAAGTTGGGAGAAAAGACTAAGTAGAAAAGAAATTTAACGTAACTAACCTTCTTTGTTTTGGCTTTGGAAACTTAAAAAAACTTGGGAAAAGTTAATGTGCAACACTTAAATTTAATGGAACATTATTTGGACTAAAGTGAACACTGTGAAAAGAACGGACTTCTGTGTGTTAGTGACTAAGTTCAGTGCAAGACTTCAGGAAGAGTGTAGTGCAAGTGCTTCAGGAAATCGTTCTTACTGTCAGAGTCCGAGAGGAGGCGGTTATTCATCGAGGTGGCCAGGGACTTGCTGTAAGTAGCCAAAATGTTTCATGTTGTACTATTTTCCATACTATATTTACCAGAATGTTTCATATTGTATTTTTTCCCATACTATACTTACCAGAAAGTGTCATACTGTACTTCTTTCCATACTAAACTTACCTCACGCATGTGCAGTAGGAATGTGTTTTTCAGAGTTCGGTTAGGTTCGGTTAGGTTAGGTTCGGTTAGAGTCCATAAGTACCAGAATGTTTATTAATGTATGAACATACTTCTAAACCCACATTTTGTGTGTCTATTGCATTTATTTCAGTCATTTATGTGCCTTATTGGTGTGATTTGGGTGTTAAATAGGTGCTATGCATGTTCGGAGGGAGTTGTATAGGTGTTTCTCTGTGTTAGGGTCCGTAAGTACAAGTCCATAAGCTGGGGCCCAATATCCGGACAAAACCAATATCCGAACCTACTGATGGCTCTATTGATCCGGATATTGGAGTGATTACTGTATATAGTTATATATAGAGTTACATAATTATATAGTTACATATATATATATATATATATATATATATATATATATACAGTACAACCTCGATATAACGGACTTCAATACAGCGGAATTTGCCTTAATTGGACTCAAGGAGCTACCAGACTAAATGCCTATATATCGGAAAAAGTCCGATAAAGCCAGAAGCAGTCCGGACTGCCTGACCACTGCAGCTATGTTCACCACATTAAGGTAAGTAAAAGACATGTTTATCAGTGTACAGTACAGTATTATTATATATATTGTGCCATGTGATTAATGCTGTGAAGTTATAATACATTACAGTACCGCAATGATAGTCAAAACAGTTTAAAAACCATTCCCACGATCCGGACTAATGTCTGATATATTGGAAAGACTACGGGTTAGCAGGGGGAAGTCCGGATATTGCTTTTATCAGACTTTTGCATTTTTCAGAATGATTAGGGCCCCAATTAGTCTGTTACAGTGAGGTCTTACTGTATGTATGTGTATATATATAAATTCCGGATGTTGCTTTTATCAGAATTTTGCATTTTTCGGAATCGTTTGGGCCCCAATTAGTCTGTTATAGTGAGGCCTTACTGTATGTATGTGTGTGTGTGTGTGTATATATATATATATATAGACCAGGTATATACACACACACACACACCAGGAAACTATTTACAATGCCAGGTGGTAACCATATATTCAAATTATGGCACCTGGTGATTTAGTGGATAATCAAGGCACTCCAGTCGGACTGAACCTGTGCAGGATTATATCCAAGGAGTGGTTGGGGTTTATTGCTTACATAATGCTACTCAGCGATGAGTGAGGCTGGTCAATTTCATCTTAAATGTCAGGACCAACTTGCCTAGCCCCTGGCCCCTAAGCTCCTCATGGGGCAGCATGAGAGTGGATGATGGAATGGAATGGAAATGCTGTATACAGTATATGTACATCTCATCTCATCAGCCGTTTGAGTGTCCACTGCAGGACCGGCCAATCTCGACCGAAGTGGGGACGATACAGCCAATGTATCTCTACCAAGTGGCTTAGGTTGTCTGGTAGAGATTGTATGTAAGGTGAGAAGTGCTTGTAAGTGTAATTGTTGTGTTGGAGTGGCTTTGGATGTGTGTGTAGTCTGTGAACCAAGTGTAATTGAGCCACGCAGGCTGACTGGGTGCAAGCATACATTACAGTATGCAACAATAGTTCAACCACAGCACCCCTTGTGTCCGCCAAAGCAGTACATGGCCAGAAGAACGCTCCCAAAGTTTATTACCATCGCGGAGCGCGAACCCTCGTTCTTCAGTGTACAAAAACGCACACTTCACCAATGTACCACAGAGACTCCATACACATATATATATATATACACAGTAGACCCTAGTTATCCGCGGGGATTAGGTTCTAGAGACCCCCGCGGATGGCAAATTCCGCAGATAATCAGATCTATCTATCTATCTATCTATTGCCAGATGCCATAATCCCGAAAGGGGTGGCCATTTGACTTTTGAGTTACTGTATTTGTTTTATGGGGAGGGGCAGTAACCCTCCACCAACCCAGTTGCTGACATGTAAGGAGCACGTATGGCTTGGTTATATGGTTACCACCCAGCATTGTAAATGGTTTCTTGGCTTACAGGAAACCATTTGGCTTGTCACTCAATGTAAAGCCACCTGTAAAGGAGAGAAAAACAATAAGATGTGACAGGAAAGATGGGAGAAATAGGAACAGAGGAGGGCAGGCACAGAAAAATAATGATAAAGGCTAAGGAAGAAGTATGCAGCAATGCCCAAGTCATCATCACAAAATGGCATATTATTTCCACATAAGCTAAGCACATCCCTGAAAAAATAAAAACATACCTTAAATACCTTAAATATTATTACAAATACATATTAACACTCACCAAAAGACTGTGTGTTCTCTTCGTAATCTTCGTACAATGATGACGATTGCTGTATGATGACGATGATTGCTGTATGACGATGACGATGATTGTAGTGCTGTTCCCACAGTGCCAATGTGGCGAGGTGACGAGATGTGTGTCGGCACTGCAGGTAAGCTGTGAGTCTAGTCTGACCCTTCCGACAGGACGCCAAGTAATGCTTTACGTTCTCTCTTTGGTTTAGAAAGATTGCTTTTATCCTTTACTTGTTTCTTGGGAGCCATTTTTCACTTACACAATGAAATACAGTAGAGTTGTAAACAAGAAAAGGGCGACAACGACGTAAGTAACAAACTGACTGGTGTTCACAATAAGACTGGTGGAGTGGCGGGAATGCCTGTGGGTGCGGATGTGTTAACTGTACCTACAGATGAAGTGCGAGCTGCGCGCCAATTTCAAATTAAATTACGGTGTATAGTACAGTATTATAATAAGTTTGATCCGCGGAAACTTAAATCTGCGGATGCAAATTCCGCGGATGAGAAGGGTCTACTGTATGTATGTATATATATATGTTTATATATACAGTATATATATATAAGGGCTGTGCGTGATGATAAAGTGGCAACAGATGAGAGGTGGGGTAGGCGGCTGACAGAGAATTTTCAACAGAATAAGAAAATGTTTTGGAAGGAGGTGAAAAGGGTGCGAAAGGGAGAGTCTGGGAAGGAAGAACGAGTAAAATCAGAGGATGGAAGGATGTTAATTGAAATGGATGCAGTAAGGAAGAGATGGGCAGAGTATTTTGAAAGATTGTTAAATGTAGAGGAGGAAAGGGTGGCTGAAATTGTGGCGGATGGAAGGGTGCAAGGAATAAATGTGTTGGGAGAGTTAAATGATTCTTTGATCACGAAGGAGGAAGTGGAGAAGGCAGTAAAGGAGATGAAAACAGGGAAAGCTGCAGGTATGGATGGGTGTGCTGTGGAATGCCTGAAGGGTGGTGGAGTGACTATTGTTGACTGGTTAGTAAGATTGTTGAATGTGTGCTTTGAGAAAGGTATGGTGCCAATTGACTGGGCAAGTGCTTGTGTGGTCCCATTGTGTAAAGGCAAGGGTGATAAGTATGAATGTTCTAGCTTTAGGGGTATAAGTCTGTTGAGTGTTGTAGGTAAGGTGTATGGTAGAGTGTTAATTACTCGTATGAGAGTTAGAGAGGGTACAGAGGGAGTGGTTGGTGATGAGCAGTGTGGCTTTAGGAGAGGGAGGGGATGCGTTGATCAGGTGTTTGCTGTGAGACAAGTGTGTGAAAAGTATTTTGCGAAAGGCAAGGATGTGTTTTGGGCATTTATGGATTTAGAGAAAGCGTATGATAGAATTGACAGGGAGCCTTTGTGGACTGTTTTAAGATTGTATGGACTTCATGGTAGGTTACTAAAAGGGGTGAAAAGTTTTTATGTAAATAGTAGAGCGTGTGTAAGAGTGGGAAATGCTGTGAGTGATTGGTTTCCCGTATGAGTGGGGCTGCGAGAGGGATGTGTGATGTCGCCTTGGTTGTTTAATATTTACATGGATGGTGTTGGAAGGGAGGTGAATGCAAGAGTTTTAGGTGGAGGTCTGAGTCTGGTGAATGTTGATGGTGGAGAGTGGAATCTGAAGCAGCTGCTGTTTGCAGATGATACTGCACTGGTGACTGATTCAGAGGAGAGATTGAGACAGATGGTAGAGGAGTTTGGAAGGGTGTGTGAAAGGAGGAAATTGAAAGTAAATGAGAATAAGAGTAAAGTGATGAAGTGTACGAGGTTGACAGATGGTAGGGGGATGAATATAGTTTTGAATGGTGAGTTGCTTGAGGAGGTAGATTGTTTTAAATATCTAGGGTCACATGTTGCTGTGGATGGAAGATAGATGCAGAAGTGAAGTTTAGAATAAATGAAGTAGGAAAGGTGCTGGGAGGAATGAAAAAAGTGTTTAAATGTCGTTTGCTTAGAATGGATGTAAAGAGAAGGCTGTATGAGGGTGTTGTGGTATATACCGACTGCGTTATATGGGGCTGAAACATGGAATATGGGTGTAGCAGAGAGGAAAAGTTTGAATGTAATGGAGATGAGGTGTCTGAGGAGTATGTGTGGAGTGACGCGTATGGATCGGGTGCGAAATGATGAAGTGCGAAGGAGAACTGGAGTTGTTCGGGAGATGGCTGGTAGAGTTGAGCAGAGGGTGTTGCGATGGTTTGGGCATATGGAGAGAATGGATAATGAGCGATTGGTGAAAAAGATAAATAGATCTGATGTGAGAGGTGTAAGGCTGAGAGGAAAACCACGAATAGGATGGATGGACAGTGTGAAGAGAGCGTTGGATGCGAGAGGGATGTCTGTTGAGCATGGAAGAGTGGCTGTGCGTGACAGAAATTAATGGAGAGAAATTGTGAATGAATAAGTGATGGCACAGCCCTGAGGGGATATTCTCCCGCATTTGGTCTGATTAGCTAGTCAGGTCAGGTGCGGGTAAGGGGATGGGTCTGTTATGATGTGGCAGGGGTAAACCAGTTCTGCTGTCGGGCCCTGCTGCGGATGTCACTGATTGCATTGCGCAGTTGACCCTTGTGCGGTGAGGATCTGTCAGTTCTCCCCTTTGGGGCTAAGATGCGAATGAATGTGTTTGAATGGATGAGTAAATGGGGAGTGTGTCGTCCTGTCTCGGCTACCTCCCTTTCCTTGGTGGAAGCAGCCTAGCTATATATATATATATATATTTTTATGTGTCCGAATCTGGGCATAGGCCTTCACAGCCTGCTCTCAAGGCCCAGCAGTCCTCCTACATACCAACACCTCTACATGTCACCACTTCGGCGCTAACGCTCACTGTCCATACTGAATACATGCTAGGGCTGTCTCATACAGTATATACAGTATATATATAATATATATATATATATACACTCAATCTTCGAGTACCGCAGGCAATAGGGACTGGACAAGGACCGTGGTACCCAAATCCGTGTGACTCAGACAATATGTTTGTGTATAATGGTACAATGTGTTCTGGTGACTTTTCATAACTCACTTTTACCCCTTTTTACAACCTAACCCCATGTAAATTAACCGTTACGTGCACCCACCATCAGGTAAAACAATGAGACGTAACTATTGTTATTTAAAAAATCAGTGGTATTAAAAATAGCATTAACAAAAACAGAAGTTGGGCTGGGTACCCTTTAATTGATACGTAGCTCCATGGTATTTTCCTCCCTCCCCTCAACCCCAATGTTGTTGTCAAAGTTTCACCATCTCTTGTATCATGTGGCCTTCAGGAGAGACGTTAGGCCATATGGTTAGATGAAAATTCATGGGTTTGACGGCTTTAGGGGACGAAACAGAACAAAAATGTGTGCTAACCAGAAAAAATTACATTCATCCTTGTGTTCTCTTGAGTTAGCGTTCCGTTTCACATTCTTCATTTGTTATCGCGCTTCCCTACACTTTTCTGACAGACTAAGTATATGGCTAAACTGCTCAGTCAGTCCGAAATGTGTTGGGAAAAGCGATGTCGAACGAAGAATGTGAAACGGAATGCTAACTCACAAGAACACATGGATGAAAGAGTACTTTTTTTTTGGTTTGCAAACATTTTCGTTCCATTTTGTCCTCTAAAACTGCCAGACCCATAAATTTTAGTCTAACCATATGGCCTAACGTCTCTCCCGAAGGCCACATGATACGAGAAGGCGAAACTTTGACAACATTATCGGTGGGGGGTGGGGAATGAATGCCGGTAAGCTACGTATCAACATAAGGGTACCTAGCCCGACTTTTTTGTTAATGCTATTTCTAATATCATTGGTGATCTTAATTACAATGATTATATCACTGTTTTGCCTGATGGTGCATATAAGTGGGGGTAATTTATGTGGGGTAAGGTGGTAAGGAGGAGTAAAAATGACAATTTCTCTGACGCTCCACATAACGCCCTATAGGCCTAAGCTTCTCAGTCAGCCTCAGGACAAATATAAACTTTCAGTGCTACAAGGTTTGCATCACTTCCTTCGCATGATCTTTATCTTTTCCTGGTCCTTCCAAATCGTTATGATGGTGCTTTCATGTACTCTACACCTTTTTGCCATTTCGGTAAACGTACGCTTTACTTAAAGCAATAGAAGGACCTTACTAATTCAATTCATATTCCTCCAGTTTGTTTTTGGTGTTTTTCTGACTATTTTAAGGGTGATAAATTACAACTTCCTACGGAAAAACTTCCCACACTTTATCATCACGTTCCTTAAGCCGTACCTATGATTGTCTTGACATACTCAAAGGTGGTTTTCATCTCCCAATTTCCCAACTGGATGCTAGGTTAGATTAGGTTAAATTATTAGGTATAGTTAGGCTAGGTTAGGTCAATTGTAGTTAAACATTTAGGACAGGCCCTTTCGCTGCAACCCTGACGAGTCAAACGAGTTGACACAGTGTAACACAGCTAAAGACAACGGGGAAACAGATTTAGCATGAAACGATTATTTACCTCCCATAAGTAATCTGAAAAATACAAGACTATCAGGAAGAAGATCGAAGAATGTGGAAATGAATGCTAACTTGTGAGAGAACATGGATGGAAGTAATTTTTTTTTTTCTGGTTAGCAAACATTTTCATTCAGTTTTGTCCCCTAAAACTGCGAAACTCATGATTGTGAGGTAAAGTCTGTGAGATGCGAGAAAGGATTTTATAGCCGTATGCTCAGTCGGTCCGAAACGTGTTGGGAAGCACAAATTCGAACGAAAATGTGGAACTGAACACTAACTGACGAGAACCCATGGATGAAAGTTTTTTTTTTTTTTTCTTTTTTTTTTTTTTTTTTTTTTTTTAAAGGAAACATTTTCGTTCTATTTTGTCCCCTAAAACTGTGAAACCCAGTATGAGCGTGGGGTAGAATTAGGCGAGGCGCGAGAAAGGACATAACCGTATGCTCAGTTAGTTGGAAATGTGTTGGGAAACACTAAATCGAACGAAGAATGTAGAACTGAACGCTAATTTACAAGAACACATGGATAAAAGAGTAACTTTTTGTCAAGCAAACATTTTCATTCCATTTCGTCCCTTAAAACTGCAAAACCCATTATGAGTGGGTAAGAACTAGGTGAGACATGAGAAAGGACTGATAACCATATTCCCAGTTGGTCCGAAATGTGTTGGGAAGCATGAAATCAAATGAAGAATGTGGAACTGAACCCTAACTCACGAGAATACATGGATTTTTTTTTTTTTTTCCTGATTAGCATACATTTTCGTTCCATTTCGTCCCCTGAAATTCCGAAACCCATAAATTTTGTCTAACCATTTCGCCTTGAGTGTGCCCATGAAGCATATTTCCATTCTGTATGCGTATTCATCTCACCACCAGGAACCCTCAGCCAGGAACGATGCTCACCCAGTTGTTTCAAAACTAACCATAGGTTTTTCTCAAAAATATGCTCAGTGTGTTTCCCAGGCAAAAATTTTTCAACCTAACACCTAACCTATCCCACTAGGGCTGCTTGGCTTAGGTGGCTGGGTCTGGTATTGAGATCAATACCCATACAGAATGGAACTATGCGCCCAGGAAAAGTACCCAGAGTTTAGAGGGTGACGTCATCACGCACGACTTTCAAATTTAGTCGCCAGGCCAGCTGACTTCCCGCGTGAGCTCGAGTTTTTCCATGTGTTGACATGACTTGTCTCATTATGCTGACCGTGTTATAACAAAAACGTGTTACTCAACCACGTGTTACTCAAGGATTGAGTGTATATACATATATATAGATAGATATATATATATATATATATATATATATATATATATATACTCAAACCTCGATTTAAGGGACCTCCATTTAAGGGATTCGGATTTTAAGGGACTCCATATTCTACCTTACAAACAGACAGGACCATTCAAAAAGTCCGCTGCTTGAAACATTAATATGCTTCTTTATTCAGTACCTGTAAAATAATATTCCTAATTGTATAATAAGTAAGATAAGTGAAACAATCACTGCATTTCATAATATGATTGTCTTTATATGTGGTAAAACAATGGACATTTTCAAGTAAGAGACAAGTTGATTCCCCATTTAGTCCCTTAAATCGAGGTTTGAGTGTGTGTGTGTGTATGTGTGTGTGTATATATATATATATATATATATATATATATATATATATATAAAATGATTAAGTGTAGTCGGGAAGGTGGAATGAAGTGCTTGTTGGAGATATATAAGATGGCAGGATGAGTAAAACTGTGCCAGCAGCGTGGAGAAAGGCTGTGATTGTACCCCTGTACAAAAATAAAGGTGAGCAAAGTGAGTGCAAGAATTATCATGGCATAAGTTTATTGTGTATGGTAAGGAGGGTATATGGAAGAATTATTAGAAAGTACGAGAGATATCAGAAGTCCTTTTCAGTGATAAACAGGGTGGCTTTAGGAGTGGCAGAGAATGTGTGGATCAAATATTTGCAGTAAGACAGATAGCAGAGAAGGCTTCTGAGAAGGACTGGGTGTTTATGGCATTTATGGATATGGAAAAAGCATACAACAATGTAGACAGAGAAGGATTGTGGAAAGTTTTGCACAAGTACGGTAAAGCTGTTAGGTGCCATCAAGAGTTTTTACAATGGTAGTGAAGCATGTGTATGGTTAAATGGGCATCTAAGCGAATGGTTCACGATCGGTGTGGGCGTGCGACAAGGTTGTGTGATGTCCCCATGGTTGTTACATATATATATATATATATATATATATATACAGTATATATATATAGTGAGTGTAGCCTATACACTGTATATACACTGTATATGGCTAGTGAGGGAGTGATCGCCCTCTACCTACACAGATCAAAAGCCCTCGGGAGCAGGGGGGTGGTTGCTTTCTCAGGCAGAGGAACTCCTTAAGAGTGAAATGGCTGGGAAGCATGCCGGCACGTGACTGGCTACAGCACAGCTGGGTCTTTCGGGTGTGGGCAATCAGGCAAGTTAGCTGCCTACTGCGACTGCAACACAATGGCGAGGTGTTCAGGAAGTTAGCCAAAGAAACCTTGATGGACTCTGAAAGAACAATAATGGCCCCCAGTCCCGTGCAGCCCTTAAATGGGCAGGGGGTGCTAAGAATCTCACGGTTGCCTCAATTACAATCTAATTCCTTTGTCAATGCAAAAAATACAATTAAAATTGGTAACTGGAAGGTGAGAACGCTAAATCATGACGGTAAAATCAATGAGTTAGTGAAGGTTTTTCAAAATTACGGACTTGATATTTGTGCTCTGACAGAAACTAGATTAACTGGAATCGATAAGTTGGATTTGGAGGATGGTATACGTTTATTGATATCTGGTCGACAGGACGGAATGCATTACCAGGGAGTTGGATTGTTGCTGGGTTGTAAGGCAAATAAGGCTTTATGTGAGTGGGATCCTATAGATGAGCGATTGTTATACGCACGGTTTAAATCAAATCATGGCAACATCAGTCAGTTTGTGTGTTATGCACCTACTAATGATGCACTCGATGAAAGGAAAGACACATTTTATGAAAAGTTGCAAGAAGGAGTAGGAAGGGTACCTAGACATGATGTTTTGATCTGCGTTGGAGACTTTAATGCAGTAATGGGCTGTTCAAATGAGGGATTTGAGGCATGTATGGGTAAGATGGGAGCTGGTAGTAGGATGAGTGAAAATGGAGTGAGGTTTGCAAGCTTCTGTCTAGCAAATGACTTAGTCATCGGGGGCACACTCTTTCAGCATTGCAATATACACAAGACAACTTGGGTGTCGCCGTGTGGAAAATATAAAAATCAGATTGATCACATCGCTATCAGTAGGAGGCATAGAAGTTCTCTGCTAGATGTTCATGTTAAACGGGGAGCGGATATTGGTAGTGACCATCAACTCAGCATTGCAAAAATAAGGTTTAAACTTAAAAATCAGAAGAAGGAAAAATCTGGTGTTGGTAGATACGATATTGTTAAGCTTAGAAGGGAAGGAAAAGAAAAGGAGGAATTCAGATTAGAATGCAGAAATAGGTTTTTGGTGTTGGAAACGTTGGAAGAGGGGGAGAGAAGTGTAGATGAGATGTGGGAGGATGTGAACAAAGTTTTGCATGAGACTGCTGAATGTACGATTGGAAGGAGACATAGATTCAGGAGAAAGAAATGGATATCAGAGGAAATGTGGGATATGATAAAAAAGAGAGGTGAGGCTAAATTGAGGAGTGAGATGCAATGCGTTGATGAACGAGAGATTGAATTAGCAAGAGCTGCGTACTGGAGTTTGAATTCAGAAGTAAGAAGGTTAGCTAGGAGAGATAAAAGAAGATGTGTGGATGAAAAGGTTGCAGAGACTGAAATCTTAATAAACAAAAATGATGGACAGGGTCAAAGAATAGCATATGAATCGATTAGAGAACTGAGTGGTAATGCAGGTAAACGCAAGGAAATACCAGTTAGAGACAGGGAAGGAAATTTATTGACCAAAGATGGAGATATTAAAAACAGATGGAAAGAGCATTTTGAGACAGTTCTTAATAGACCAATACCACCAGAAGAGGATATACCGTCTGCTCAGGAAGATTTAAATATAGAAACAGGAGAGTTGAGGCTTGCAGAAGTGAAGAAAGCAGTAAAACAGTTAAAGAATAATAAGGCACCAGGGGAGGATGGTTTATTTCCGGAAATGTTTAAAGTGGAGGGGGATAGATTAATAATGATCTTGACCAAGCTATTCAATAAGATATGGGTGACGGGGTTACTACCATCAGTTTGGAAGAATGGTGTAATTGTTAAAGTTCCGAAGAAGGGAAACCTTAGTGAATGTGGTAATTGGAGGGGAATCTCTTTGTCATCGATAGCTTTGAAAGTTTTCAGTAGAGTGTTGTTAAATAGGTTGGAGCCGGTGGTTGAGGGTATTCTGAGGGATGAACAGGCTGGTTTTAGAAAGGGACATGGTTGCAATGATCAGATCTTTATAGTTAGGCATTTGATGCAGCAAGTTAATGAAATGAGAGTACCGTAAAGTCTTTGTTTTGTTGATTTTGAAAAGGCTTTTGATAGTGTTTCGAGAGAGACTATGGGGAAGATCATGAGACATTATGGAATACCAGAGGAGTTTGTGAGGGTCATTATGAACATGCATGAGGACACATTTTGTAAAGTGATGGTTGATGGTTGTCTGAGTGATTCGTTTGAAGTCAAGTCCGGAGTAATTCAAGGTGGTGTTCTATCGCCTTTACTATTTATATTGGTCATTGATTACATTATGAAACGCGTTGGAACAGAAACCGGTGCAGGTATACTTTGGGGAGAGAACAAGAAACTTTTGGATTTAGATTATGCAGATGATATAGTTTTGATTTGTGATGGGCCAGAAGAGATGCAGAGAGTGTTGGACTGTTTGGTGAGTGAAGGTCGCAAGGTGGGTTTGGTTATTAATTGTGGAAAAACTGAAATAATCAATATGAATATGGAAAATGCGCAGGAATGTGTAATTGGAGGTATGGTTGTAAAGCAAGTTGATAGGTTTAAATATTTAGGTACTTATTTAACCAAGGATGGTTCTTTGAACTTTGAATTCGAGGAAAGGTTAAAGAAGGCTAATCAGGCAATGGGAATGCTTAAAAATATTTGGAATAATAACAATTTCTCTGTGCATACAAAAATCAAACTTTATAAGGTAATGGTTAGGAGTATCTTAATTTATGGACACGAGTCTTGGTACAGCACAGTGACTATGGAAAATAAATTCTTGGTGTTTGAAAATAAAGCACTTAGAAGAATATTAGGAGTTAAGTGGTGGGAAAGGATACCAAATAGTAGAATTAGAGAAATAACGGGAGTGCAGCCGATCGATGAATATGTTAGATTCTCACGATGGAAGTGGCTAGGACATGTGTATAGGAGACAGGGAATAGTACGAGGTACACCAGGGTGGGTGGCACTTGGTAGGAGAGGTAGAGGAAGGCCAAAAGAGACGTGGGTGAGGACAATGAGGCGGGAAGCTGGAGATGAGTGTTGGGGAGATCTTGAGGAGTTAGCACAAGATAGGATGTGGTGGTGTGAGTTCATCGAGGCCCTATGCATCCCCGAGGGTGCCACAGGAAATGATTGATTGATTGACTGATATATATATATATATATATATATAAATGGATGGGGTGATGAGAGAAGTAAAAACATGACCAATGGAGAGAGGGATCGCATTGATAATGAATGGTGATGGATGGAATATCTCTAATTTGTTGTATGCTGATGATGCAGTACAGCTTGCAAATATCGGAGAAGAACTTGGTAGACTAGTGCACAGTTTTGCTGATGTCTGTGAGCATCATGCATTGAGAGTAAATGTAGAAAAGAGTAAAGTGCTTGTAATTGAGATAGAAGGTGACTCCTAGTATGATGCTACAGTGAATGGAGAGAGACTAGAATTGGTGGGAGAGCTCAAATACCTGGGTACAGTGATGGAAAATGAGAGGAAAATGTGCAAAAGAAGTGGAAAGTAGAGTGACACAAGGAAGGAAAGTAGCTGGTGCTATGAAGGCCTTGATAAGAAACAAAGGCTTGAATGTTGCAGCTGCACGAGGATTACATGAAGGCATGTTAGTGCCAATTTTAACATAGGGATATGAGACATTGGTGTGACATGAAAATGAAACGTCAAGAGTAACAGCAGTGAAGATGGGACAGCTGAGGAATGGACGTGGAGTACAGAGAGTGGATAGGATTCGAAATAATGTGATTCATGAAAGATGTGGAGTGAGGAAGTCTGTGGACACCAGAATCGAAGAGAGTGTAGTGAGATGGTATGGTCATGTGGTGAAAATGGATAACAAAAGAGTGATGAAAAAGGTATATCTGAGTGAATTTGAAGGAGGGAGGAGGTGAGGTAGGCCAAGGAGAAGGTGGAGGGATATGGTGGATGAGTGTGTGAGGAAGAGAGGTATGGAAGTTAGTGAAGCTAGGGGACTGACTGATCAATCTGGCTGGATGAATGTTGTGAGAAGTGCATGATCTGGGATTTGGCACCCCTTTTTAATGTGACAGTGTTCAGATAGACTCTATCAGATTTTTTATTTTTTTAATTAACAGAACAGAGGAAGGAAAAACAATTGAACAAAAAAATAATCCATACACCAGATTACTGACATCCTCAACCTTACATACCACATTCTTCCTTTCGGCACTATTTAGGTTTTCCAGTAAAAGTCTCTGAGACTCAAATTTTGCTCCATATACCTCCTCTCTGGCCCTACACTTGACAGCCTATTTATAAATGCAAATACAGTGGAGTCTATGTATAACATGAGATAGGTTATGTGGAACTTCATGTTAAATTGATTTCATGTTAAATGGTGACATATATTTACATGTAAAATAGTGGGTTTGGTTCTGAAGACCACATATTTTCCCAAAAACATATGATATTCTTCAGGAAATGCCACTGGCATTGCATCCAAGTCCATGAAGTGAACTCTGACCATCAACTTTGTATTTATTAATGCCTTTAAACAGCTAATAAGTAAGTCAACGAAGCACTACAATTTGTGTGAAAACTTAATTTACCAGGACTCAACTATTAAAATCAACATGTAAACTCGTCTCATACTGTATGAGCCAAATTATTCTGATCCCGAGTCATCAGCAAATCACTATAGTCTTCACAAATGCTGTTCACACTTACTGCACTGAAGTTGGCTATATGTAAAAACTCTTGAATACTGCTGTTCCCTCATCACATAATTTGCACCGGAATTATAACAGCCACACTGTACCTCCCCAATATCTATCTCTTTGTGCTAAACCCTCACACCCATTACCACACCTGTCCAACCCAACCCTGATCCCATAATTACTACCAACGCAAAGTTCTTTCCCTCTACTCCATACCTACTTCTGTGCTATCCTTTCTCTCTCTCTCGCTCTCTCTCTTATACAGATTGAAGTCCATTATTGTCTCCACTCATCCACTTATCCCCTACCCTTTCCCAAACAGCAATCATCACATTGTCAGTGTCTTCACCTGACCCCCACCCTTCCTTGGTATGACTGACCCCCACCCCAAAAACGTCACCCAGTCTGGCTAGAACATGCACATCTGGCAACACTGTAAAGACCCGTGGTGGCTGGGGACAAAAGCACGATGCACATGTAAACAAACATGGCCAAAAAGAAAGTGGATACTAAACATACCCATTTTGAGTCTCGCGTAACTGTCATATTAGTGTTATAATAAAATTCTGGGAGAAATTAAATGTTCGTGTTGATGTAAGATCACCGCTTCAATTTTTCTTAACCCATAAATGCCGGGGGGGTTTCCGATGTCGCCCAATCCTCACTACGGGAGATTTCTATGATTTTGGCAAAATACCCTAACTTCAAACCCTAATATCTGCCAAACTAAAATAGCTAGAGAAAAAATTTAAAATACATACATCTCAACAAACTCTTCCTCTATCAAATGAAAGTATCCCCATGTCTCCAGGTGGTCCCATCGATAAGTAAGGATAAGTTAAAGATGACTGGTTTTCTGTGTTTTGGCGGGCTGTTTCCAAGTGCATGCCACTGGCAGTGATCATGGACTTGCTAGCTTGTGCTGATAGCACTGACCAGAGTGGTGATTGTAACACTGCCTGTCCTTCCTTTGATAAAACCTGGAATTTTCCACTCAATCTTTGACTTTTCCTTACTCACAGTCATAAGGATGAGCCATCACTCTGTTCATGTGGCTCCCCATAGGGTTTTCTGCCCGTTTAATAGGGCCACCATGCCCCATAGGTGTGTGGGAAAAGAGCTGCTCTTTGATTTTCTATACTCACTTCTTGCACCGATTATAATAATTTCCCTCTACTATGGCACTTATATCTGCCCTTGACATCACAATTACAGGTAATTGCACTTTGAGAAGTAAATGCTCTGACGGTTTCACACAGTATGGTTGAGTATGAGGTAATTACTTGTACTAAAACTGTGACTAATTTGTACTAATCAGGGGCATCATGAAGATATTACTAATGTTACATCCATCCATCCATCACCCAATCTTACGTTGCCCCATGAGGAGCGTAGGAGCCAAGGGCTAGGCAAATTGGTCCTGACTAGATGAGAGTGACCAACCACACTCATCCCTGAGTGGCATTATGTAAGCAATAACCCCAACCACCCCTTGGATATAAACATTCACTGGCTTAATCCGAATGGAGCGCAGCAATTACAGTACACTCAACCCCCAGCTATCACATGTTCAGCTATCACGCATATCTGCTATCACGCACACATCAAATGCACAACCATACATGCTATCACGCACCCTAAGACCGCTATCACGCATCAAGTTTGAAGACAGGCTAAGCGAAACTTATTTACACGGCACTTCATACGAGGTTTGCATAGGATACGATGGTTAATCGGAACGGTAACGTGGTAAAATTCCCGATTATAGCACGGGCATTTGGAACGCATCTGAACGGATTCCTGCCGAGGACACGACGGGCAAAACAGTGACCAAAACCCATTCGGCTCGAAAAATATATCGTACTACAACATTGAAATTTAGCCGAACACTGAATACTTATTAATATTGTATTTTAGAATAAATATCAATCATTTTGAAACCCTCATAAAGAGTTAATATTTCTTATGCCGAAAAAACTGTGATATCGATAAAGTAATCACGTGTTTACAACTGAGACGGTGCTCTGACGACAATGTGAGGAACGTGTGTGATAGCGTCCAAGTTTTGTTCCACTTAAATGTTCTTCAGCCATTCCTGATATAAGGTACCATGTGATACCCCCTTTAGGAGTGGACACTAAAGAAATGGAGACAGCCAAAGAAATCTGGCGGCAACTAAGCCACTCCCAAGCCTCGGAACCCATCAAACCACCCAAGCCGTAATCCTTATAAAAGTTCGATGGCCTTTTATGTTGTTTATTTATTCATTATACTGTTATTATTAATATAATAATGCTTTATTTCATGTTAGATGAGAGATTGGCAGGAAATCGTAGGCATAAAGTTGTTAAAAGTTAGAAAAATGGGCCACCGGAAAACCAATTAGAAATTTTCCCATTGATTGTTCAGTTCAGCTAACGCGTATTCAGCTATCACGCGCGTTTCTTGTGACCAATTAGGCACGATAGCAGGGGGCTGAGTGTAGAACCTCTTTGGTCCGGACCCCTTTAATCCGGATTTCTGTTAATTCGGACAAAATTTAAAAATAATAAGCTCCAAAAATATGTTGAAAGTAATTCTAAAGTCATATTCAGCATCGGCGCAGAAAGCGATCGTCATTCGTTTAGTCTCGGATCACACTAGGTCGCAACATGGGCGCCTGTTTAAACAAAAGCTAGCATTCGTTCCATCAACTAGTTCACCAACCATTTATATTTTTACGCTGTATTTCAAAAGTTAATCCTCCTTACCATGCCGCTTAATGCAAGTGTAGCTTCTGCAATGAATAAAGGTGTTAAAAGGAGGAGTTTGCTTACACAAAAATGGGTCAGAATATTCTGCAGTGTTTAGTGATTACTGTAGGTTATTTTTTGTACTTAAATGTGCTTTACTTGTACATCAAACATTAGCTTCTTGCCCATATGGGCGTTATCAATATGCCAAAGATGACAATGTATTTTTTGACTACATAAGTTTTATTTTTATTCCAAGTATTAGTTAATTAATTAATTAATTTTTTTTTGCCTACACGGGCCTTAGTCACTTACTACAATTTAAAATGTAGGCTAGTTTCTTGTCATGGCCTTACCTGTAAATTATGCAATACAAAACTATCGTACATGATTAGTTTGGTTATTTTAGTATCCTTTCATCTTTTGCAGTTATGTAGGGTTGACATATGCCACATATGTTAATAATTAACAAACATACCATATGTAGATAGTTTTTGGTATGAACTGGAGATTACCCCGATGGTCCGGACAATCTGCTAATTCAGACAACCCTTCCCCCTACATAGTCCGAATGAGAGAGGTTCTACTGTACCTACTAAACCACCAGGCACCAAAATTTAGTTATGTGGTTACCACTCAGCATAGTAAATGGTTTCCTGGTGTACAGGAAACCATTCGGCTTGTCTCTCAGTGTAGAGTCACCCACAGGCAGAAGGAACAGGAAAGAATGAAGGAAAAACAGACAAAAGAGGGAATGTAAAGACACCCATAGGTAGAAGGACAAGGACAGAATGAAGTAAAGAAAGACAGAAGAGGAAGGAAAGGAGGGAGGAGATATACACAACTTACATTTTTAATACTTCACATCACAAATACACTTATTCTCAGATATTCCCCATTATTTTCTGAGTAACGATGGAAACAATTTAGTTATAACCAACCAGGTCATTTTCTTTCTCTCCTGCACACTCCTGGCTTTCTCTCACGCAGCAGGTAGGGTTACTCAAGGTATTTTCAATCATTGTTTCACAAATAACCATAAACAGTAACACTTATTGTATTGCACCTGTAAAACTTTATATAAAACACTTATAACACTTACTAGATATAACTTATATCTTACATTTCTAACTATCTATCTATTGCCAGATGCCTCAATCCCGTTCGGGGTGGCCACAAACAAATCGTCTCCACGTCACCCTGTCCCCCGCCATTTCACTGCCCTGCTCCCAACTCACACTCCCCTCTCTCATATACCACTCCACCCCATCCCTCCATCTCATCCTCGGCCTCCCCCTCCCTCTTCTCCCCTCCACCTCACTCACATACACTCTCTTCGTCAGTCTTTCACCCTCCATCCTCTCCACATGGCCAAACCACCTCAGTGTATTCCTCCTAATGCTTCCTATCACATCCACATCCACACCACAATGCTCCTGTATATCCTCATTTGTCAGCCTATCTCTCCATGTGACTCCACAGGCTCCTCTTAAATAACTCATTTCCACTGCTCTCACTCTTGACTTGCGTCCTTCCAACAATGTCCAAGCTTCACTTCCATACATTAGAGTTAGTATCACAATACTGTCATGTACAGTACCCTCGCGTCCAGCACGGTAATATTGTCATGCATGGGTCACGTGTTGGACCAAAAACGTGTTGGACTAAAAATAGAGCTTATGGAGAAAAATTAATTATGTCAGCAACCCTAGGAAAAGTCACCCTAAATACCTACCATATACCTTTACATATATTGGTACTATTGTAATTATAATAAATGGTACTGTACTATGAATGATAACTAACCTTTTAGGATAGTGTTGGTGGGCTTGCTGGGAATGGAAGGTGGTATCCAAGGCTGTAGGTAGTCCTACTGGGTCCCCGGAGGATGGCTGCTGGCGTCACTAGCAGGTAATGGCTGTTGCTCCTCCTCAACCTCCCTCATAAATCCTTCGAAATCACACTCAGAATCACTATCTTCGTCCACAGCCATGGAAGGTCCTGCTTCTGCCTGTCCTAGCACTCTGTAATCCTCGGCAAAGTGCATGCTTCTCACACTGTTGCCAGAGCCCCATCTCGTGACTGTGGAAAGTGATCGCTGTCGCTGACTCGGTAGAGAATAAGGAGAAGCAACTTTGTTTATAAACTGGTACACACGCCGATGAGAAGGGTTTCAAAACGATTGATATTTATTCTAAAATATTAATATGTATTCAGTGTCAGGCTAAATGTTCAATGCTGTAATACAATACATTCTTTGTTGAGTCGCCTGGGTTTTGGTCACACTGTTTGGCTGTCGTATCCTCGGCAGGAATCCATCCAGATGAAATCCAAATGCCCGTGGTACCGTCGGCAATTTTACCACGTTACCGTTCCGATTTACCATTGTATCCTCGGCAAACCTGGTATGAAGTGCCGTGTGATAGCCTTCGGCTGCCAGGATCTTGTCTTAGTTTTTTATTATGATCCTCACGTTGGCTTCATTCATGTCGTAGGCCTTGGCAATGTCAACTTTCCTCTCCCCTTTCTTCTTCCTCTCGATGCTTTCTAGTTTGGTGGCCTGAGGGAGGTGCCGATGCTTCTTGGGGTTCTCAGAAGGCTTCCTAGGCATCGTGAGCAGGGTAAAATGCAGTAACAAGGGCAGAAAATGCAGCAAGAAAAAAGCACCTTCCAATGCAATTATGCGACTGAGTGGCACTGTGGCGGGAGAAATTTAAACAAAACATCACGTGACACCAGAAGCGTTTTTTATTGGGCGGCATCACGATCACGTCAAGATAGCGGGCGGGGAAGGCTACTTGATCAGAAGTTTTCATTGGCTATCATCATCATGGGAATGTCCAGTATGACTGTGTTGGACCGGGGGTGATCATGCTAGAGTGAACTCTGCGGATTTCGCTCACTTCTCGGAGCTCTGTGCGTGTTGTGCTAACACACTCATGTTGCAGTAAGTAAATCGTATTAAATAATACTAAATAAATGCTCTCCGTGCTGGACCCGAATCGTGCTGGACTAACGCATGTTGGACGCGAGGATACTATAGTAACTTTTTCACTTCCATGCTCACTTCCCTATTTCTTATCACTGCTTTCAAGGAATCAGCAACCTTTCTTCCCTGCCGAAGCCTTTCAAGCACTTCACCCTCCAAACCTCCATCCTTACTCATCACACACTACTCAAGTACTTAAACGTACTCACATTTTCCAATTCCTCATCATCCAACCTCGCTGTACATTCACTGACTTCACCTCTCTCAAAGACCATCACTTTACTCTTCCCTACATTCACCTTTAGATTCTGTTTCTTACACACACTCCCAAACTCATCCACCAAGCCTTGCAGCTCCCCTTCGTCTTCACCCAACAACACAGTATCATCTGCAAACAACAGTACAGGGAGTTTCCAAACACTACCCTCTCTCACCAGGGCCACTCCAACATCCACTACCCTACCTTGTACCTCTTTTATTACCCCATCCATGTACAGATTGAACAACCATGGAGACATTACACATCCCTGTTTCAACCCAACCTTCAAAGAGAAAAATTCGCTCAGTTCACCATCCACACGCACTGCAGCCTGAGCACCATCGTACATACCTTTCACAGCATTCAGCAAATTCCCATCTACTCCATACATTCTTAATACTTTCCACAATCCTTGTCTATCCACCCTGTTATATGCTTTCTCCAAATCCATGAAAGCCGCATACAACTTCTTTCCCTTCTCTAGAAACTTTTGCACTAAAGATCTAAGAATGAGTATCTGATCTACACAACCTCTTCCCTCCCTAAAGCCTCCCTATTCTTCTCCAACAAATTCCACTATTCTTTCTCTCAATCTGACAGTAAGTATCCTACCATACACTTTTGCTATTATACTAAGACAAATGCCCCTATGATTACCACACACTTCTTTTTCCCCTTTTCCTTTGTACAGGGAATTATACCCGACTTCCAATCCTTCGGGACTCTACCTTCCTCCCAGGCCAATCTGCACATCTTCCACATCCATTCTACTACTATCTCTGCCCCATGCTTCAGCATTTCACCACACACTCCGTCAATTCCAGGGGCTTTCCCCATTTTGACTTTCTTCTTTGCTTCCAGAACTTCTATCCTACTGATTTCTTCCTGTCTTCTCACCTCCCTTCTGCTCCCAGCCATTCCCCAGCCACTTATACTCGCATTACTTCCATTCTTTATGATCAACAATTCCTTAAAGTGTTCTCTCCATCTGCTCACTTTTTCTCCCTTCTCACTAGTAATCTACCATTTTTATCTTTCACTCCCCTGCTAACTTCTCCGCCACCCTGTCTTACTCTCTTCACCTCATTCCAGAACATTTTCTTACAGTCCCTCCACTTTACACTCAAACTCCTTCCAAATTCCACATCCACTCTCTTCTTACTCTCTCTTACTAGTCTTTTCACCTCTCTCTTTCTTTCTACATATAACTCTCTCTTTCGCCTCTCAACTTCTTCCACGCCCCTATTTCTCATCCATTCATTGTATGCTTTCTTCTTTTGTGCCACAGCCTGTCTCACCTCTTCATTCTACCACGCTGTTCCTTGCACCCCCCTCCGTCTTCTCTTCATCCCACACACCACTTCACATGCTGCACATATTTCTTCCGTGAATATCCTGCACACACCTTCCACGTCCCCCACCTGCTCCATTTCGTATTTGCCCAATTGTTCCTCCACTTCTCTCCTATACTCTGCCTTTTTCTCATCCTCTTGTAACCTTTCCACTCTCCTTGCAACTACTTCTTCCAGTCCTTCCCTTCTTCTATTTCTCCATCTTATTTGGATCTTTATTCTGCCCACCACCAAGTAGTGGTCAGAAAGTCCACTCCCCCAACCTCTATAAGCTGTTGCATCCATTACACATCTTCGCATCCTTTCATCCACACGCACATAAACAATCATTGCCTTCCTTTCATTCAATTCACCACCCACCCTTCTCATCACTCACCATGTATACCTGTGGATCATTTTGTGCCTGAAGAGGGTACTGGCTATCACCAACCCCCTCCCAGCACAAATTTCCACTAACGCACTGCCATTCTCATCTATCTCAGCAGGCACGCCCCACTCACCAACTATTCCATCCACTTCCACATTCCCTACTTTACCATTCATATCACTGATCAAAAACTCTCTCATTCCTTCCAAACTTTTCCATGCACACTTCCACATTTGTCCAGAACTCCTCTCACTCTGCTTGCACGATCTTGCATTGGCGCATACACGCACACAATCGCCCACATTTGTATTCCAACTTTCAATGTTACCCACACAATCCTTGACCCAAATGATCCATACTCTCTTATGTTCTTCTTCCATCTTTTACTCACAACTATACATACTCCTTCTTTTGCCTTCTCATTCTCACCTACTCCTGCACATATATCCCATCCATACTCCCATTCTCTCACATTCTCACCTCTCCATTTAGTTTCAGTTACTCCACATACATCAACTTTCGCACCCTCAAGCACCTGGACAATCTCTCTCTCTTTTGTCTCATCATTTGCACCTTTTACATTCCATGTTGCTATTACCATGTCCTTTGTCCAGTCCTTGGTCGTCATCTTTTGGTCAGGCCTTGTCCGAGGCTTCTTGTTCGTCTTTTTAGTTAGTTGTTTTCCTGGGAGGGGCACTAACCCTCCGCCAACCCTTTTAGTCGCCTTGTACGACAAGCAGGGATACTGGGGAAATATTCTTGAAAAAAAACCCTACCCCCAGGGGAGGTACCTGCAAAAACATTTAGGGCATAGGGGGACCTTCCACTCCACACATTGGTAGGCTGTCTCTTTTCTTGCAGGTGTTGCAGACATGGCACCGCCTGTACGCCTGACAACCTGCTGTGGTATGGCCAATCTCTACCAGCCTGACGCCAGAAATAATCAGCACAGCTTAGCCTGTCAGCTGTGGGCACTGTCTGTGTCCCCTGTGTCGCACCTGGCACCTGTGCAGTTGAATACTCTTCAAGGAGTTTGTGCGCAAGCTCTCTCTCAAACTCTCACTGAGAGAGAGGTTTCTTGATGACCTTGAACAGTTTGAAACTGTTCAGGATGGTAATATCTGTAAGGTGTAAAAATGCCTTCTTGTATCACCAGCAGGACTTAAGAAAGGCAATCAACCTCATCAATCTGCATGTCTGACTTATCAACAAGCCACATGTTGATATTATAGTTGTTGACAGCATCGGACTTGAACACAGGTTCCCTGGTTCTGTAGTCTGTCTTTCCTGTTTCCTCAAACACACCCTTATATACTGTTGACGACATGTTAACCCATCTCTTGTCATATCAGAGAAGGGCTAACATGTTGGCACATTTCTTGGGAAGGAGGACACCTTTCTCTGTATTTTCTGAGAATTCAGGGAAATTTCTTTTGTTTGCCCGGACGATACAAAGGTACCCAGTAATGTGTTCAAGCAAATACTTGGTCAATACTGGTGCTGTGTAATAGTTAGCCATGTACAGAATGTGGTGCTTGCTGAAGTATGTTTCCATCAACACTTTCATGACTGATGCCGAGAAACCGTGAGGATCGTCACTAGGTATATCAACATCCATTGCAGAATAAACTATCGCATCAGGCACATATCCAGTTTTGCAGTTGCAAAGGACAAAGAATTTTAGTCCAAAGCACTGATGCTTGGACGGCACATACTGAATAAATGCCAACCCGCCCTGGAATAACACCAGCGACTTGTCAATAACCACTTTCTGAAAGGGACAGAAAACCCTGGAAAATGACTCCTTGAGCATGGTCAGGATGGGTCTCATTTTCTATAACCTGTCATTTGGTGCAGGCCCATAATTTCTGCTGAAATGAAGGAACCATAAGATTGCCAGGTACCTGTCACTGGCCATATACTTACCAAAGACAGGTGTGCCCACGACTTCATCAACCGACCAATAGTCATGGAGCACATGTTTTCTTACATGTGCCATCAGCATGGTCAGGACTAGCCACACAAACAACTCCCCCACCTCCACAGGTATCCAGTCCCTCATATGCTTGCTCTGGCTGGCAGCCATGTCCAGCCACCAGACACTCATACCCATGTGAAAGTTGATTCCCTCCACCAGGTATTGCATGATGGCTGTTGTAAAAATAGATCTAAAAATACTGTTTATAGTCCAGGGCCTGGAGGAAAGCTGTTCCTCATGAACATCTGCTCCTTCCTCATCAAAGACAGGCACAGAGGGCTCAAATCCAGCTCCTTCCTCTCATACAAACGTATCAACTCTGCTGACACCTGGTAGAATTGGCTATTTTTCATGGCCAGCACGTCTTTTCTGAGTGCACGAACCACCACGTGCACGACCATGGGCAGGGGGTGAGGGGAAAGGAGAGGGAGAGGTGTGGGAGGTGGGGGAATACGAGGTTGATGACTCACCTGACGTGGAGCTTCCTTGGGGAGATGCTGCCTGCTGAGTAACACCACGTGAGGCCTGTGTGGAAAATTCCACTCCTGAAGGGCCCAGTTGTGGTGACCTGGCCCTTTAAGTAGTAGGCAGAGGTAATGCTGGACGTTTGAGGGCAAGACAGCTGCGAGCAGGCTGCAGGAGTGGTGGTGAAAGAGCTTGTCGGCGTTTATGTACGAGATGACCGTCAACTCCATGCTCACCTGCCCGGTATGCTGGGTCATCAACCTCCTCTTCTTCAGTGAAACTGTCACTGTCAAAGGCCCCTGCCCTCCTCTTGCAGCAGTATGAGAGCCTTTTCAGGCGTCTCTGAATGGGAAGGGGTCAAAGGGCAAGAGAGTTCACTCTTGACATCATAACTTCTTCTCTCTTCATAAGAAGTACTTTCACTGAAAGTGCGTGAGGACAGTCTTGTCCAAGACACGACCGATGGCACTGTCACTAAGCCCCTTTCCCCGACGGTATGGGCAGAACTTTTGTGGGGCTCGATGGTGCGGAATCAGATTAGGAGGATGAGGTAGACATCACTCTACACTCTACCAGTGCCGTGTACAGGCTGAGCTAAGTGTCAGTGGGGTACCTACGGTTGTCACAGAAAATGGTCGTGAGTTCAGAGGGTGGGGAGAAGAAGCAGCTATACATGTCAACTGGTGTTGCTCCAAGCCCAAAATCGTAACAGCCATACACATCAACTGGCGTGTAGGTGTTAAATTGCAACCTTACTGTATGGTAGATTTAAAGTGTTTACTCTGAACTTTATAAAATGGTGCAATAACTAAATATCATCATCACCATCATCTGGACTTCCTTTCCCAACCTAGGGCAGGGTGAGGAGTAGCAATGTCCAGACAGCCCAAGTTTGCCCACTTCAATGGGCCACGCTTCCATTCACTCATCATTCAAGCCCACGGAATCCTGGCTCTATCTGATACGCCAAAAACATCCACCACATTCTGTAGCTTCACATAAATGTATCCGATAAAGTCAATCCCAACACCATCATGTTAAAAAAGGGTGTCAAATCCCTGATCAAGCACTTCTCACAACATTCACCCAGCAAGCTCGATCTCTTGTCAGTCTCCTAACCTCATCGACTTCCATAACTCTCTTCCTCACACACTCATCCATCATATCCCTCCACCTTCTCCTTGACCTGCCTCGCCTCCTCTTTCCTTCAATTTTGCTTCACTACTCTACTGTTATCCATTCTCACCACATGACCATACCATCTCGGTACACTCTCTTCAATTCTGGTGTCCACAGACTTCAATCCGCATCTTTAACGAATCACATTATTTCGTATCCTATCCACTCTCTGTATTCCACATACCGGTACACTACTCAGCAGTCCCATCTCCACTGCTCTCACTCTTGACTTTTCATTTTCATGTCACACCATAGTCTCACATCCATATATTAAAGTTGGCACTAACACTCCTTCATGTAAGCCTCGTGCAGCTGCAACACTCATGTCACTGTTTCTTATCAAGGCCTTCATAGCTTACTCAAAAATTCATCAGAAAGTTCTGTGCTGAAGGAATAACAACTGGCTGGTGTGTGTGACGATGCCGGAAGAAGGAGGAGGAGGAGGAGGAGGAGGAGGAGGAGGAGGAGGAGGAGGAGGAGGAGGAGGAGGAGCATTACATAGGAAAGCAAACAGCAACAGACCTTATGGTCCTTTCGAGGCTGCTTGTTACAGAGAAAACTATGACTACAAGATCTAACTCTACATGCTGAAGGATAAGGATAGTAAAGCAAGAAGGCTCCCCCCACCACCAAACCCTCCAGGAAAAAGTGAGAAAAAACACCATGCAGCATGGAAAAGCTGACATGGAAATTTCACAGGAAAAACTGGAAAGGAAAAGTCTCATTCTTTAATACTTTGTCTATAAGCTACCCGACTGAGTAACCTGAAAGAGAAAGTAATCAAATCCACTAATAGTTACGGCATGACATTATAAATCGGTACATTGAGTTTATGGGAAGTCTGTGGACATAACGTGGAAACTACACACTGCACAGCGTGGAAGTTTAGGGGTGGTGCGGCAGCCTTGCCTGGCGCTTTTGAGGTAGGCAGCAGTCAATCAGGCCCTAGCTCCATTCACTCAACTGAGACAAGGAACTCTCCCATGTGGGACAAGTACACAAATTTCCTCCTGAAGCAGTGACCCTTGGTACATTAAAAAAATCCCGATGGTGGTCACTTGACTAACAGGGACCCTCAGTGATCCACAGCCCATCACAGGTCGAAAGTGAGAGTAGTGACCATTAACTCAGGGTTATCTGTGCAGATCCTAATCTGTGCTTATATCGCTTTCTTTGCATTGGGGAGATTGAAATATATACGATGGGTGTCTTAGATAAAAGGGGGCTGCACAGTGTGGATGTGCAACGCACAGAGTGGATGTTTAGGGGTGATGTGGCAGCCTTGCCTGGCGCTTTTGAGGTAGGCAGCAGTCAATCAGGCCCTAGCTCCGTTCACTCCACTGAGACAAGGAATTCTCCCATGTGGGACATGTACACAAGTTTCATCCTGAAGCAGTGACCCCTGGTACATAAAAAAAATCCCGATGGTGGTCACTTGAGTAACAGGGACCCTCAGTGATCCACAGACCATCACAGGTCGAAAGTAAGAGTAGTGACCATTAACTCAGGGTTATCTGTGCAGATCCTAATCTGTGCTTATATTACTGTACTTTATTTGCATCAAATAAATTGAAAAATGTATAATGACGTGACGCGACACTATGTACAGGTACGTTGTTTAAAGGGTGTCTTGTAGACAGAAGGGAAATGAACTTACACGTAGCTATAAAAGAAAGTTATTCGGACAGAAAAAGAGTCGGCTGAGGATTCTTGTGCAAATACTTGTCTATTTTGTTTCTGAATGTCTCAATTGAGATACTGTTCACGGTATCTGAGGGTAATCTGTTCCACATATATACAGCTCTGTTAAAGAAGTATTTTGCTTCATGGGATTGGAAATGCTTTCCCATAATTTTGCAGCCATTACTTCTGGTTTGACTCGACCAGTCTATATCAAAATATTTATTCATGTCTAAGTTGTCATATCCCTTCATGATTTTGAAAACTTCAATAAGGTCCCCTCTTAACCTGCACTTCGTTAAGCTAAATAATTTAAGTTCTTCAAGACGTTCCTCATATGGTTTGTTGCTAAGTCGTGGTATCATTTTTGTGACTTGTCGCTAAATTTTCTCCAATTTTTTAATGTCCTTTCTGTAGTACGGAGACCAGAATTGCACACAATACTCAAGATGGGGGTGCACTAGCGAGCTGTACAAGGCAAGTATGACTTTTTCTGATTTAAACTCGAAAGTTCTTCCAATAAAACCCACCAGCTTGTTTGCAATTTTAACCGCCTCGGTACACTGCTTACTTGGTTTAAGGTCATTTGATATTATCACACCAAGATCTTTTTCATTGTCTGTACTTGATAACTGGATATTGTTCATTTTGTAGTTCGCATGGACGTTGTTCCTTCCAATATGAAGTACTTTACATTTTTCTGTGTTGAATTTCATCTGCGATTTTTCTGCCCAGCTTGCTAAAGTATTAAGGTCATTTTGTAACTCCTGCCACTGTGATTTTGAAGCTACTTTACTGGTTATTTTAGTATCATCTGCAAATAAAGCGCCTCGGACCCGGACGGACCATACGTTGACGACTAAGGAACGGACAAAGGACATTCTGAGAGTAGGAACGTGGAATGTGAGAGGATTGAATGATGAAGTGAAAGAGAGAGAGATTGTCCAGGTGCTTGAGGATGCAAAAGTGGATATATGTGGATTGACTGAAACTAAATGGAAAGGTGAAAGGATGAGAGAATGGGAATATGGTGTAGGTATATGTGCGGGAGTCAGTGAGAATGAGAGGGCAAGAGAGGGAGTATGTCTGATGATAAGCAAGAAGTGGAAGGAGAATATAAGAGAGTATGGAACAGTGGGTGCAAGGATTGTATGGGTGAGGATGAAAGTAGGTATACAAGCATGGGCGATTGTATGTGTGTATGCTCCAACAAAGGATCGAGTGGCAAGAGTGAAAGATGAGTTTTGGGCGAGAGTAGAAGCATGTATGGACAAGTTTGAGAGGAGCGAGAGAGTGCTGTTGATTGGAGACATGAATGGCAAAGTCGGGAATGTACGAGTGGATGGAGTGGTTGGTCAGTGGGGTGTGCCAGCAGAAGTAGATGGGAATGGTAGTGCTTTGGTGGACATCTGTGCTGGTAAGGGGTTGGCAATAGCCAACACCTACTTTCGTCATAAGATGATCCACCGGTATACATGGAGAGTAATGAGGAGGATGGATGGTGAACTTGTTGAACGAAAGGCAATGATAGACTACGTGTGTGTGGATGAGCGAATGAGAAGACAAGTGTTGGATGCAAGGGTGTGGAGAGGGTGGGGGAATGGAGTCTCGGACCATCACTTAGTGATGGCCAAGGTAGAGCTGCAAAGAAAGTGGTTGAGGAGGCGTAGGGAAGACAGGAGGAAACAGATCCTGTGAGAAGAGTGGAGATATTGCATGATAGTGAGAAGATGACAGAGTATAAGAGCATAGTGGAATTAAGATTGGGAATGTTTGTGATAGAGCAGATGGAAGGGTGGAAGACGTATGTAAGATATTCACAGAAGAGAGAAGCGCAGCGTGTGAGGTGGTTTGTGGAGTGAGGAGGAGATGCAAGGGTGTGCAAGGGACAGCATGGTGGAATGATGAGGTGAAACGAGCTGTGGAACAAAAGAATAAGGCATATGGTGAATGGTTGGCAGTAGAGGTAGGGGAGAAGATGAGAGAGAGAAGAGAGAGGTATATGTGAGCAGGAGAAGGGAGGTTAAGAGACTGGTGAAGGAGAGTAAGAAGAAAGTGGATGAAGAGTTTGGGAGGAATCTGAGTGTGAAATGGAGGGAGAGTAAGAAATTGTTTTGGAAGGAGGTAAAGAAAGTAAGGATGTGTGAAAGGGGGAAAGAGTAGGGGAGTGAAAGATAGGAATAATAGATTGTTGGTAGAGAAGAGAGAGAAATTGAGGAGATGGAAGGAGCACTTTGAGGATTTGTTGAATGTAGAGAGTGAGAGCAGTGTGAGTATAAGTGGTTGGGGAATGGCTGGGAGAAGAAGAGATGAGAGGAGGGAGGAAGAGACTCAGTAGGTCGGAAGTAGTGGAAGCGATGAAGAAGATTAAGCTGGGAAAGGCCCCAGGAATTGATGGAGTATGTGGTAGAAATGCTTAGGTATGGGGGTGAGATTGTTGTGGAGTGGATATGGAAGTTGTGTAGATTGGCTTGGGAAGAGGGAAGGGTTCCAGAGGACTGGAAATCAGGTATAATTGTTCCTCTGTACAAAGGAAAAGGGGGAGAGAGAAGTATGTGGTAACCATAGGGGTATTTGCCTTCTTAGTGTGACTGGTAAAATATATGGTAGAATACTCATTGATAGGGTTAGGCATATGACAGAGGGAGCTAGTTGGAGAAGAACAAGGGGGATTTAGGAAGGGAAAAGGGTGTGTAGATCAGATATTTGTTCTAAGATGTTTAGTGGAGAAGTATCTAGAGAAGGGAAGGAAAGTGTACGCTGCCTTCATGGACTTGGAGAAAGCTTATGACAGAATAGATAGGAAAGGTATGTGGAAGGTATTAAGAATATATGGAGTGGAGGGGAAATTGTTGAGTGCTGTGAAGAGTATGTACAGGGAGCTAGGGCTACGGTGCGAGTGGATGGTGAGCTGAGTGAGTTCTTTGATCTCAATGTGGGACTGAAACAGGGGTGTGTAATGTCTCCATGGCTGTTTAATATATATATGGATGGGGTCGTAAAGGAGGTACAAGGTAGGGCAGTGGATGTGGGGGTGGCCCTAACAAATGAGGGTGAGATTTGGAAGCTTCCGGTGTTGCTGTTTGCTGATGATACAGTATTGTTGAGTGAAGATGAATGGGAGTTGCAAGGTTTGGTGAATGAATTTGGGACAGTGTGTAGGAGGAGGAAGCTGAAAGTTAATGTAAACAAAAGTAAAGTTATGGTGTTTGAGAGGAATGAAGTCACAGAGTGTGCAGTGAGGTTGGATGGTGAGGATATGGAGAATGTGAGTGCATTCAAGTACTTGGGTAGTGTGATGAGTAAGGATGGAACTTTGGGGGATGAAGTGCGTGAAAGGGTACAGCAGGGAAGGAAGGTTGTAGGCATGCTGAAAGCAGTGATGAGAAATAGGGAAGTGAGTATGGAAGTTAAGAAGTCTCTGCATGATGGTATTGTGATCCCTACCCTGACGTATGGAAGCGAGGCGTGGACCTTGCAAGAGGGGAACAAGTCAAGAGTGAGAGCAGTGGAAATGAGTTACTTGAGAGGAGCATGTGGAGTGACATGGAGGGACAGGTTGACGAATGAAGAAGTGAAGGAACGTTGTGGGGTAGATGTGGATGTGGTTGAAAAGATTAGGAGAAATACACTGAGGTGGTTTGGACATGTGGAGAGGATGGAGAGTGAAAGACTGACTAAGAGGGTGTATGTGGGTGAGGTGGAGGGAGGGAGTGGAAGGGGTAGACCGAGGATGAGGTGGAGGGATGGAGTTGAGAGGTATATGAGGGAGGGGGGGGTGTGTTGGGGGGAGGGGAGTCAAATGGTGGGTGACAGAGTGACTTGGAGGCGTTTTGTCTGCGGCCACCCTTTGCGGGATTAGGGCGTCGGGCTATAGATAGATAGATAGATAGACAATTTAAACCCTCATCAATATCATTTATATAGATAATAAAAAGTATCGGTCCAAGTACTGAGCCTTGGGGAACGCCGCTGATCACATTACGCCATTTGGATTCCTTTCCGTTTATCACAACTCGCTGTTTTCGGTCTGAAAGCCAGTCTTATAACCATTTCTGCATATTTTCTTTTATTCCATGTGCTTCTATTTTGCTCATGAGACACTTGTGAGGGACAGTGTCAAATGCTTTCTGAAAGTCGAGGTAAATTATATCTACTACTCTTGAGTCACCGTTTGATTTGTAAACATCATGGAAGAAGTCCAGTAAGTTAGTTAACCCCTTAAACGCGGCTGTGAACAGTCGACCCCCCCCCCCCGAGTGGCGGGGTTGTATCGCGGTCTGAGTACCAGTAGGAAAATATTAGCCAAAAATCAGAGATTAACCCTAGAACATTATACTTGGTATGGCAGATAATACTTACATTCAGCTTTCTCCAGAGACAGGTGTTGAGCCTTCGTGGACTACCCAAGGACTTGTGGAGATTTGCAAAGTTGGGTAACCAAATCTTCACTTTCACACCTCCAGCAACCCGGTTTCCCCTCTACCACAGCCTCATTCTGTCACAGTAAACTTTATACTACAACGTAAAGGTAGTTTGGAATCCATATTTGTACAATAAGCACTAAAAATAAGGTTAAAATCAACGGAGAGTACACCCGACAAGCAGCGTGGTGGCGGTCTTCCTGTCACTCAACAAACATTTCCATTTTCACAGCTAAAAACATGTATACTACATTATTTTCAATCATATTACTTCCCAAAAGATCACCGCGGCGCGCTTTTTATTCTGCCTTACACCCGTCACTTTATTCTCGTTCCTGTTGGCCGCTTGCACTGACTCGGAAGAGCTAGAACTCGCCATAATGTCACTTTGAAAGCCTGCGGTAAACTGACGCTAAACAGGGGCAAACCGTGCGAAAAAAAGCTAGCGTTACAACTGGGGAAACAAGCGTTTCCTATTAGCATAAACTGCTTGTGAGAGGAGAGCGCAGATTTACAGTTCTGAGCAGTCAGAGCGCTGGCATGTATCACAGCCAGGCTGGCCGGGCCGTGGTGGGGGGGGAGGGGGGAAAAAAAAAGCGATACTTGGCAACAACAGAGGTCAGTAGTACAAAGGTAAAGTATGCTAATTGTAGCTAAAGAGTGGTGGTACTGATAGACAATACCAGCTGGAGCCTGCTTGCCCGCGGTTATTCAAAATTTACTAGAATAGCAAACGCGACACTCCGCCGCTGTCCTTTTCGCCGAGCATCGCAAATGCGACGATCCGCGTTTAAAGGGTTAAGCATGAACAACGATGTCTGAATCCATGCTGCGAGTCTTTAATTATATTATTTTCTTCTAGATAATTAACTATTTTATCTCTTATGATTTTTTCCATCAACTTGCACACTACTGATGTTAAGTTGATTTGTTCGTAATTTCCTGGGTGCGACTCATTTCCTTTTTTGAAAATAGGTGTTACATTTGCTAGTTTCCATTCGCATGGAACTTTCCCAGTACTTAACGATTTATTGAATAAGACAGAGAGTGGCAGCAGTAACTCATTTTTTGCTTCTCTGAGAATTCTCGGTGATATTTTATCGGGGCCAGGGGTTTTGTTTATGTTCGTACTATTTATGGCTGAAAGGATATCGTTATTATGGATAGCATAGTTACTAAGGACTGTGCTATTTGCTTGGTTTGTGGGTAGCAGTAGGTTTCTGGTGGTGTTTTCAACTGTAAAAACAGACGCAAAGTAATTGTTAAGAATGTTTGCCATTTCGACCTCATTTTCTGTGTGTTTGCCACTGCTCATTTGGACCTATTGATGTAGTCATAACCTTTTTCTTTCTAATGTAACTGTAAAATTCTTTAGGATTTGATTTGCAAGTATTAGCAATGTGGATCTTCAGTGCTCTTTTGCTTTGTTTAATAAGTCTTTTCGATATGCGGCATAGATTTTCGTACTGTAATTTATCATCATTATTTTGTTCATTCATTCATTCATTGCCAGACGCCATGTATCCCAAACGGGGTGGCCAAGGGCTTAGAGTTAATTGTTTTACAGGGAGGGGCACTAATCCTCCACCAACCCCACTTGACACGTGTAGTTTTATATTTATGGTATGCCTGTTTTTTGGCTATTGAGTTTCTTTTATTTTCACTGGACCACCACTTTGGTTTACTATTACCAGTTGGACGCCTGTTACATAGTGGCACACATGACTTTACCACTTCGTTAAATTTTTTGGTGAATATTTCCCATGCTTGGTTTATGTCATCGGTTTCAGACATTTGATTCCAATCCGCAGTTGCAAGTAGCGCTCTGAGCCTAGTGAAATCAGCTCTACGATAATCTGGGACCTTTTCTTTGCTCTCCATTTCTTTTACTTTTTCAGTAGTAATATTAAACTGTATAATTCGGTGATCACTTGAACTAAACTCAGGTCCTATTTCAACGTTGTTGACTAGGTTATCATTTGTAGTCAAGATGATGTCTAGGATATTGTTTCCTCTCGTTGGGTATTCTACGTGTTGGGAAAGAGCACTTTCTTGAAGATTCGTGTAAAGGTCTTGTCCTGAGTGTGCCATTAGCGGTTCACCCCACTTTGTTACCGGTAGGTTAAAGTCTCCAAAAATTACACTATCCTCTTGACAACAAATTTCCACAATTTGATCATAAAGTTTTTCATCTATCTCAGATGACTGTGCTGGAGGACAATAGAAGAGACATATATTTATTTTGTGTGAATTAATATTTAGCTGAACATAACTGGCATCTATGTTGGTAATACTGGGTTTGGATAGCACACAGGGGTGGAGACTAGTTTTCACACATAGTAAAACACCACCACCAGCTCGATGTGGTTGCTCACAGCTGAAAATATTGTACCCTGTTAATGAGTATTCTGCCAGAAAGTCCCTCGTTTGATCAGGAGGAGGAGGAGGAGAAGGAAAGCAAACAGCAACAGACCTTATGGTCCTTTTGAGGCTGCTTGTTACAAAGAAAACTATGACTACACGATCTAACTCTACATGCTGAAGGATAAGGATAGTAAAGCAAGAAGGCTCCCCCAACCACCAAAAACCCTCCAGGAAAAAGTGAGAAAAACCACCATGTAACACGGAAAAACTGACATGGAAAATTCATAGGAAATATTGGAAAGGAAAAGTCACATTCTATAATACTTTGTCTATAAGCTACCTGATTGGGGAACCTGAAAGAGAAAGTAATCAAATCAACTATTAGTTACGGCATGACATTATAAACAGGTACATTGAGTTAATGGGAAGTCTGGACATAACATGGTAATTACAAACTGCAAAGTGTGGATGTTTAGGGGTGGTGCGGCAGCCTTGTCTGGCGCTTTTAAGGTAGGCAGCAGTCAATCAGGCCCTAGCTCCATTCACTCCACTGAGACAAGGAACTCTCCCATGTGGGACAAGTACACAAGTTTCCTCCTGAAGCAGTGACCCCAGGTACATTAAAAAAAATCCCGATGGTGGTCACTTGACTAACAGGGACCCTCAGTGATCCACAGCCCATCACAGGTCGAAAGTAAGAGTAGTGACCATTAACTCAGGGTTATCTGTGCAGATCCTAATCTGTGCTTATATTGCTTTCTTTGCACTGGGGAGATTGAAAAATATATAAGAAGGGTGTCTTAGACAAAAGGGGACTGCACAGTGCACAGTGTGGGTGTTTAGGGGTGGTGCGGCAGCCATGCCTGGCACTTTTTAGGTAGGCAGCAGTCAATCAGTCCCTAGCTCCATTAACTCCACCGAGACAAGGAACTCTCCCATGTGGGACAAGTACACGAGTTTCATCCTGAAGCAGTGACCCTTGGTACATTAAAAAAATCCCAATGGTGGTCACTTGACTAACAGGGACCCTCAGTGATCCACAGCCCTTCACAGGTCGAAAGGTAGAGTAGTGACTGTTAACTCAAGGTTATCTGTGCAGATCCTAATCTGTGCTTATATTACTATATTTGCATTGAATAAATTGAAAAATGTATAATGACGTGACGCGACACTATGTACGGATACATTGTTTATGGGGTGTCTTGTAGACAAAAAGGGAAAGAACTTACACGTAGCTATAAAAGCAAGTTATTTGGACAGAAAAAGAGTCAGCTGAGGATTCTCGTGCAAATACTTTTTGTTTTTGAATGTCTCAATTGAGATACTGTTCACGGTATCTGAGGGTAATCTGTTCCAGTTATTTACAACTCTGTTAATGAGGAAGTATTTTGCTTCATGGGATTGGAAACACTTTCTCATAATTTTGCAGCCATTACTTCTGGTTTGACTCGACCAGTCTGTATAAAAATATTTATTTATGTTTTAAGTTGTCATATCCCTTCATGATTTTGAAAACTTCAATAAGGTCCCAGCTTAACCTGCGCTTCGTTAGGCTAAATAATTTAAGTTCTTCAAGATGTTCCTCATATGGTTTGTTGCTAAGTCGTGGTATCATTTTTGTAATTCTTCACTGAATTCTCTCTAATTTTTCAATGTCCTTTCTGTAGTATGGAGACCAGAATTGCACACAATACTCAAAATAGGGGCGCACTAGTGAGTTGTACAAGGCAAGTATGACTTTTTCCGATTTAAACTCAAAAGTTCTTCCAATAAAACCCACCAGCTTGTTTGCAATTTTAACCGCCTCAGTGCCCTGCTTACTTGGTTTTAGGTCATTTGATATTATCACACCAAGATCCTTTTCACTGTCAGTACCTGATAACTGGATATTGTTCATTTTGTAATTCGCATGGACGTTGTTACTTCCAATATGAAGTACTGAGTACTTAACATTTTTCTGTGTTGAATTTCATTTGCCAATTTTCTGCCCAGCTTGCTAAAGTATTAAGGAGGGTGTGCAAAATGGTGTGGCCCAGTTTTATGAGCATACTGTTAAGAGTTCTAACACTTTCATCCTTTTTCCTTCTGAACCCTACCTCACCCCATCCTTATGAGAGTACAATGTCAGGATAATGATGTGTTGGAGATGAAATTTTTGTAGGCATGTTTTTAGGTCATCCTTTGACTTTTGAACAGTTTCTCTGATCATTTTCTGATGAAATGAGAATACAAAGGAGGGAAAGGAAAAAAAAGAAAAAAGTGTACCCTTGCACATGCTGAGTGAAACAGGATGGGAGAGGCCAAGATGGTCCCCTGGGGGCAAGGCTGAAGTCAGGGTACGCAGAAGAGCCAATGAATGACCTTGGCGTCGTGCACAGGGACGTACATAGAGTGTGTCCAATGTGTCACACGCATACACATCTTCACCACCCCATATACTGGTGCCTGAAACATACATGTATGATAAAAACAATTAGGTACTATGAAAAACTTATTTAACCCCTCAATGGCCGAGGGTTCAGAAATTTGTCGAATCCCCTGACTGGCTCCAGGGAACATTTTTAAAAAATCCTACAATTGATTTCTTTTTCTTACAGATGTGAAGAGAATCATCTGGTGCACCTGGCAATATGTTTTTAGCTTCCTAAACCCATCCTGTGATTCGCTTTGATTCATGGATATCATAAAATTCACAAAATTACTTGTCCATGTGCCATTAACATGTAAACATATGGGCAAAGACATGAGAAAAAGTAATCGCCTGATTGCTTGGGATTGTAGAGCAGGGTTGGGTAAACATACCAGTGACCTTTGTTCCCTCCCATAATTGTTCGCAGTTTTCTGTAGCTCACACTAATTCGACATCATCAGCACCGTTACGGTAAAGCATCACTCAACACCGGTGGCCATTGAGAGGTTAACTGCCTCAAACTTAATTTAGGGGAAATATGGATATTACAAACAGGTAATGCTAACATTCTTACAATATTAGTAGTACAGTACAATCCCAGCTATCCGGTATCCAGACAAACGGAATACTCAGAAAAACGGGAAAATTCAAGGGCTGGTAAAAATGTCAGTAAGTTATAACTGTGCGCCAATTTGAATGGACCGCCAAACCGCCGTTTGATCGTGTCACGCGAGGCTGGGTGAAGTCAGACAAAGCGAGGTGAAGGCATTTCCGGCTAATGTAAATCCCTAGCAAATCCTCTTAACCGCCCCTCCTCTCCCCCTCTTTCCCCTACTTGAATTCAGTCATCCTCCACACCCTCCAAAAATCACCAGTCTGCTTTTTGCCACCAGACAGTAAACAAGCTCTCTTGCTATTGTGTTCCTCTGATAGACAGTAATTTGTACACTCCAAAATGCCTAAAGTGCAAACTAAACGTAAGTGTATCGTGCTTACCTTGAAACAGAAGCTGGACATATGCAACAGACTTGAAAAAGGCGAACATTATAAAACATTATAATGGCTGAATATAAATGTTAATAGGAATGAAAGTTTACTTTGTTGGAAGAAAAATAAATAAATAATATGCCTGCATTTCATACGTACATCATTTATTTTATTTTCTGCAAAACAGCTGAGCGGCGGGTGAGGGGTGGAGTGATGGAGGTCAGGTAGGGAAGAAGAAGACCAGTCGGGGTCAGAAACGTAAACAAACTCACGTGGGGGCACAGGTGTCGTGATAATTCTGCAGTGCAGTCTTAACACATCATCAGTTCACTAATAAATGTTCAAGCTTTTATTTCTTTATTTTATTTTTCAATTTTTATGAGTACAGTACATATAATGAATACAGTAATTCGGTAAACAATGGACTGGTGCAATTTGCAGTACTGCAAATTGCTAGACATTGCACACGTGCGTTATGACCATGGTGTGTGTTTACAAGGCAGTTTTTCAGGCGGAATCTCTTAGTGTAACCCCTAATGTGACTGGTGAGTACCTGAACTGTATTTACTGCTGTGATAGCCTTTGTATAGATTTGACTTGAAAATCAGATATACGGGAAAAATCTGTAACCAGGAAGGTAAATTCCCCAAGCCACCCGGTTAACTGGGATTGTACTATAGTTTACAAAAAAAAGGGGGGGGTAAAAAAAAGGTATTGCTATGTACAGATCACAAATGATGTTATGGGTAAAAGAGTGGAAAAGAGCTACTGTATTATGTATACTGAAAGTACATTAAAGGCAAATGCGAAACTACTGAAAATAAATACATCCATTATGTTCAATAGGAAAGATACAGACAATGTCATATTGACCTGGCTGCACAAACTTAAGTTGTGAGACGACAGGAAAAAGTAAGAGTGAAGGGAAGCACTGACCCTTACGCTTGAGGGAGCACATGCCTGCAGGGCGATGCATGTGCCACAAAAGATAGGTTGGGTCAGGTAGTGGGCAGCACCCATACGGTACTTCTGCCTCAGCTTCACGGGCCGCGTAGTCCAGCTGTGTCAATATCAGCACCAGCAGCCTCTCTCCAAGCACCTCTGTCTGCACCACCAAATAATTTCATCTTAAACTAATCCCTAACTATGATGACATCATTTATATTTTATTTTTCCAGCCACTACTTTACTTTATTTTGCTTAGGAGAGCCCTCTTGTGTCTGAGAGATTTACGAAGTCTGTATCACATCCTTTCAACATGATGTCTCTCTTAAACTGAATAACACTGTCTGTAAATAGCAAGAATAAATGAAAGAAGAGGTCACCACATTGCATGGTTTAAAGTTACATGTTAAGCCTACTCAGTTGCTAATACAGAAAGTCCCTGTTATGGCATAGGTCACTTTGTTTTTTAATCATTTTTGCTATCACAGTGACAGGAACATATCTAAACACTGCCCATAAAAGTTCCAAACTGGCTGGCAACCTTTTTTGGCTACCTAATCACCTTTACTTCCCTTACTAATTTCAGAAACCTAGTCACATTACTTCCCTTACTAATTTCAGAAACCTAATCACCTTTACTTCCCTTACTAATTTCAGAAATCATGAATAGCTGCCTGTCTATGCTAAGCTTGTCATACATAACCATTTATTCTATCACAACATGCACATCAGTGTTTTAGCTGTCCTGAGTAAACTCTTCACAACAGTTTATAGTAATCACTTGGGTACCTTCCCAGTGATGAGATGCTTCCCAGACACATGCTGGGAGATTAACGATGAACCTCTGTACCATGCATTAGCACTATTGCTCTCCAACAATTTCTTTGATGCATGGTGTTCTAATAAGTTGTGGTACTCCAACTGGATGTGGATCTTAAGGGTCTGCTTCTGTGGGGTGGCTTTGGTTTACTGCTCATGCCACTAAGGGAAGGGCAACTGGTCACTCTTGCCTCAACCCCTATGTGGCTGTGGGTCCAGAAATTGTCAGGACTCAGTGGCCAGCGCTGGCACCATTTTTTCAAATTTCGAAAATTAATCTTTTTTCTTTACCAAACTGAAAAGAAACATTTAGCACATCCGGGAATCTTCCTAAACCCATCCTGTGCTTCTCAATGAAACACAAAAATTTTGCAACACGACCATGTATATACCAGTGAAAACTAAAACGAGAAGTGATAAAAATCTCACTAAGAAATATCCATATTATCACCTCCCCAAAATTTCAGTGGTGCTGAAATGATTTGAAATGACTAGATATGTGTATTACGAACAAAATCAGCATATAATATGGGAGGTTTCATGAAGAAGTATAATTATTGTGAATTTTTTCACACTGAAATGGTTTGAAATGACTATATACTGTATGTGTATTACGAACAAAATCAATACATAATATGGGAGGTTTCATGGGGGGGGGGGGATTATCATGAATTTTTTCACACTCTTTGATGTTTATTGCGTTCATGCAAGTATCGTGTCATTTCTCTTGTCTGGGTGGTTTAGTGTGTGTCCAAAGAGAGGCTAGAGATGATACTTTTAAACTCTGATCAGATATGGTTCTCTTTTGTGTGTACAGGCTGAACCACAGCGGCTTAAATTTGATACAATCAGCAATTAGCACCTCACACAAGGGGATTAGGATGATGGGAAGGGAAGGTTTTCCCCCCACCTATACACCATTTGAACACGGCAAATGTTGCTAAAATGTTTGTACAAAGCAAGAAATATGTCAAATAATCTGAATCAGTAAAATATATGTTTACCTATAGGTATAAATACCTTTATTATGACTTATCCCCCATATTCTTATGTTTTGTTTATTCTTGTTTTGATTTCTAATTGCACTCTGCGTGGTATTGTGTGTGTCGCAAGGGAGGAAAAAAATTATATTTTCTGTCTGTTTCCAGATAATACGTGCAGCTGTGTTTAGGCACATTTCTTGCAGTCAGAAAAAGATAATGCCAGAGATTAGCATGGAAAGCTGGGGATAAAGCTGTAGGGAATGGTGAGGTTGTAAGTTACTGTTGTTATAACAATACACACTGAATACTGCTAATTCTCCTGCAAATACAAGAGAAACATAAGAGGAAAATGGTACAAGGCAAAGAAATAATGGCCCAAAGAAAATGATTGACGGAAAAAAAAAATTACTTACTTCTTGGGCTTGCTGGGCTGTAAGTTGTGACTTGTGCAGTTTGCGGTGGGCGAGAGGGATGCTTATCTATCCCTCTCTATGCCCCCTTCGCAGGTCAAAAGTAAACTCTGATATGTAGTCACTGTCTGGGAAACACACTCACTTTTTTTACTTACTTTTCCTCACTTACACGAACACATACATCAGTCGTACACTACCGCACTTCCTTAGTTATACTGTACTTACATTATCACAACCATAAACCTAGTTACATATATATAGTTCCTTAAAAAATATGTTCCTATTTACTGGATTTTCCCTCCACACTCAATACTTCACTATGGAATGGAACTCAGGGAAGCAGGATGGGCCAGAGAGCCACCTGGCATCCACGACACTGCCAGGTGGTGAGTTTTCTCTCTCATGGCCGTCTGTCGGTGGTTCCACATATGTGGCAACGAACCTGTGCACTCCCGCCTACTCTTGTAGGTCCTTGTCCTTCTCTGGCTGGTGGCATCGTTTCCAGGAAATGCAGGGCAACTCATTCCTTTGCAGTCTCTCTGTTTGGTCCCAAATTGCACTTGTATGCCCCCATGGCGACTGTGGACCATACTCCTGAAAGATTTCGAACAAACAATCATGACCGAACTTCCCCACAGAGTTTGTCTGTCCAGTTTCTGGGAGTAGTAATGATGTGCATTCAGAATGCACATGTCTACTGAGTGGAAAAAAAAGTTTCTTATACCACCTGGCACAATGACGAATGCACTCCACACTACCAATTTGCATGTTGCTCTTATCAACCAAGTGTATATTATGATTGTAGTCTGTGACTGCATCTGGCTTTCGAATGCATTCACCTGTCACACAACCTACTTTCTGCGGGTCAGCGAGAGCTCCAATGTGCACAGTTAATATCAAGTCAATGTACACATCACACCTGTTGTGCCAACACAGGGCAAGAAGATCAGTGCTTCGTTACATCTCCACAGTGCCTCTCTCTTGCTCTTTACTGGACATTGACATGCCACTTCTGTTTGATCACACTGTGCCACACAAGCCAATGTTCTTGGCAAGCAAGTGCAATGCCAGTTCTTAAGAGGTTTACCAATTATCTACGTAGAGTATGTGACCTCTACCCACATAATTTTCCATCATTTGTTTCACTACTGCTCCAGAAATGCCAAGACGATCATTATGTGGGATTTCAGTCACTATCCCGGTGCATATTATCATATCCAAGACAACACCTGTATAACAATCATACAGTACAAATAACTTTATGCCAAAATGATGACGTTTCGATGTGATGTACTGTCTGAAAGAAACATGGCCACGGAATAACGAGCAACTCATCGATCACAACCTTCTGAAAAGCCCCCAAGTAGCATTTTGCTTTGCCTTCAAGGTTCTCCCAAACAGGCCTGATCTTGCCCAAACTGGCTAACAGATCCATGGTAGTGCTGTCTTAGAAATGATGGAACCACAGGATGTTCTGGTACATGTGTTTGCCGAATACATTGACATGTGTCAGAACATCAGTCATCTAGTAATCGACAATGGAATGTTTATTCACCACAGGCATCAACATCGTCAGCGCCAAGAACACGTACTGTACAAGGAAGGCATTGTCATGTCAATTCAAAATCGTATCATGTAGGTCCCTTCTTGTCCTTCGTCAACAGCTGTCTTGTAGAAAAAGCAGTTTGCATCCGTCTCAATCAGCATCATTAATGCTCATCAAAGAATAATAGAAACAAACTTAGCACTGAACTGTTGGCCGTCAGTTCTGCTGTGTCAAGTACTGTACACCCGAGTAACTGTCATCAAACGTAAATGTGCTCAGTCTGATGTCAGTGGTAAGTGTCCATGTGACGCGTAGGCTGCTCAGAAAGGGGAAGCCTGTACCTCCAACCGCTGGTTGAAGTGCCTTCTGAGGTGGGCACGTTTTGCGACAAGTTTTCACACCTGCCGTGAAGGCCGAGGGACTGACATGGTTACCGGTGCTGAGGAGGATGGCTCTGGTGCTGGCTCATGTGGTGCAACAGCGTGGGATGGTAAGAGGGCGCGTGAGGTAGAGGGATGCGATGGTAACAGTGGAGCATGGGAGGAGGAATATGCACACTGCTCCTGTGCCTGCGGCACATCTTGCTGTGATGTGCTTGTCTCCTCCTTATCCTTTTCGGCAGGAAATAATTGCATTGCCACCTTCTTTTTCTTAGGAGGTGGCGCAACAGGGAAAGAGGTGGAACATCATTGCCAGTGTCATCAGAGTCATCGTCATCATCGTCTTCCTTTGGTGATGTTTCATACCACTTGTCAGTGTCCTAGTCAGGCATGTCATCAAGGCTACTCTCAAGTTCTTCATCCATGCTAATTCTGTCATCGTCATGCTTACCACCCCTAGCGAAGAGTTCAGCCCTGATTTCAAGGCCTGTAAGGGTCTTGCGCGAGTGCGCTGAGGGCTGCCGTGCAAGGGAGTGGTGGCCATGAGAGGAGTGAGAATCAGACATCCACTCATCACTGTGTCACATGCTGAACTGACAGCTTGGGTGCTTGGGAGGCTTGGGTAGGTCAGTGTCAACATGTCCCAGACATTCGTTCACTTTCCAAAATTCTTCAGTATTTTACTGGTCACGCTGCATCAACGCTGCTGGAAACGCTCTGGTAAAGCATCGTTTGATGCCGGCGGCCATTTAGTGGTTAAATGTCTGCACTGAGTAGCCCAGCCCCAGGTCCCTATGCTCCTGATGTGGCAATGGTGAATGGATATGATTCCTGCCTAAAAGTGTTTGGACCAATTCTGCTTTATGGGAGTGAAATACAGACAATATTTGGAGGACACAAGAATAGTTATCTGAAAATATGGAGTTACTGGGAGATGCACAAATGAAGAATAAATATGCAGACAATACAAAAGTGAAGGTCAAAGAGTGTTAAGGGGACATACTGAATATATGAGGAGTGTACGGAAGTGAAGCTTTTGGAATAGAAAAAGATCCCAACAAGGATAAGTTTAGAGACATTTTTGTCATGGCCAGCCCAAACGAACATTGTGATATGTCGTCAGGGCATTTAAAAATAAATAGTCATAATAATAAAAATAATAATAATAATAATACAGTAATTATAAGAGTAAGAGTAATAGCAATAATAATAATCCATCCACCTATTCATCACCCAATCCTACGTTGCCCCATGAGAAGCGTACGAGCCCGGGGCTAGGCAAGTTGGTCCTGACATTTAAGATGAGAGTGACAAGCCTCTCTCATCCCTGAGTGGCATTATGTGAGCAATAAACCACAACCATCCCTTGCATATAAACCTTCACCGGCTAAATCCGACTGGAGCACCGTATTTACCCACTAAACCACCAGGCGCCAAAATTTGGTTATATGGTTACCACCTAGCACAGTAAATGGTTTCCTGGTGTACAGGAAATCATTTGGCTTGTCACTCAGTTTAGTCACCCATAGGCAGAAGGAAGAGGAAAGAATAAAGGAAAAAAAGACAGAAGAGGGAGTGTAAAGTCATCTGCAGGCAGAGGACGAGGAAAGAATGAAGGAAAGAGTGACAGAAGAGGATGGAGTGAAAGAAGGATGGAGGAGGGAGACATCTGAGAGCAGCACTACATCGAGTGAGTGGATGGTGAGTGTCCCCACCAACCACACAATAATAATAACAATAATACTGTAATAATAATGAACTTACTTGGACCCATCCAGACTTTGGTGATGTGATGTTCAGTACCCTCTCCAAAGGATGCCAGTCTCCTTTCAACCATATATATTTATCTAAGTGGAAATAATCACTCTGGTTATAAATCTGTATGACTCCAATGTATACAGAACTTTTATGACAGCATAAAAATATAGTTACTGGATGCACCAGTTTCATAATGAGAAGAAGAAAAAAGTGTTATGTATATTTCATCTAAAGGAAAGAAGGCACTGTAGAGAGAAGTGTCTTTTCAAATTTATATGCACTTGTGCTTTGCATTGGAGCCATGATGGTTCAGCAGTAACATGGTCATCTCCTGATCTGCAGTGCCCAAAGTCAAAGGTTCAGAACCAGAGTTGTGGTGGACATTTAAAGTGCCAGTAAGCACTGACTCAAGCATGTCCAGACTCGAAGGCACATGTAGACTGAAAGACAAATATGTTACCAGTGAGTACACATGACTCCAAGGTCAAAGGGCAAAATCCCAATCCTATTTCCCCTGCTTGTGTCCTGAACTGTATAGCCCAATAAATGATGAGTATTCAGTTAACTATATCACAATACAATACAGTAAATGTCCTTTAATCCGACCATCAATAACCTGGCTATCCCAGTACAGGGAGGTATACCTCGATATATGATACCCTTAGATGCGATGCCCTGGCTTAACGATCGGGGTAGAAATACCACCATACCCCACCTAACGACAACCAAACCCCGGTTTAATAATAATTTTTTTTTTTTTTTTTTTTTTTTTCAATTTTGATGACATTTTATACTAAAACTGTCTGTTTAGGTTGATTTATAAACAGTTTTTTGACTTAGATTAATGTGTTTTAGCCATGGGTGGGGTGAACATTGTAATCTGGGGATACATTTTACTAAGCTTCATTTTTTCCAGACTTAAATAACTCATTTCCACTGCTCTCACTCAGGACACAAGTCAAGAGTGAGAGCAGTGGAAATGAGTTATTTAAGAGGAGCCTGTGGAGTCACGTGGAGAGACAGGCTGACGAATGAGGATATAAAGGAGCGTTGTGGTGTGGATGTGGATGTGATAGGAAGCGTTATGAGGAACACACTGAGGTGGTTTGGCCATGTGGAGAGGATGGAGGGTGAAAGACTGACGAAGAGAGTGTATGTGAGTTAGGTGGAGGGGGGAAGAGGGAGGGGGAGGCCGAGGATGAGATGGAGGGATGGGGTGGAGAGGTATATGAGAGAGGGGGGTGTGAGTTGGGAGCAGGGCAGTGAAATGGCGGGGGACAGGGCGACTTGGAGGCGATTTGTTTGTGGCCACCCCAAACGGGATTGAGGCGTCTGGCAATAGATAGATAGATAGATAGACATTTGACAATTTTCAGATTTTATTTGTTGGTTTTAATGAGTTACACTATTTACAAGTGTTAGGCTTAAGCTAGCTTCTTTTACAGCTATTGGGCCATTCTGATTGGCTTTAAACTTGTTTTTAGACTCATTTGGGTGGGTTTAGGACTTGGTTAGGGAGGAAACCCAACGCTCAAAAACGCATCCCTATACTTTACATATTAAATCTACCCCGAGATATGATACCCTGCCTAACGATGGGGTTTTACTTTACCAATTGCATTGCTAAACCGGGGTATTCCTGTACTCCGAAGTTTTTTAGGCAGTGCTGAAATCCCCTTTGCGGCGAGGAGTGGAAGCAAGTGGGAAGGACAGCACTTGCCCACTATTTTCAGTTTACACTTGTGCCCAGTCTGACGCCCTTCCGATAATTCCACTTGACTTTCGGACCAATAAGCGACTACAACAAAGTAGCAGTGGCTCCCACATCTTCTACTAGTTATGGTGGGAAAAAAACTGCTACACAGAAGCCTGTGACTAACAATAAGTGATAAACTCAAGGTGATAACACAAGTCAAGCGTGGTGATGAACGTTGGAAGATAATGGAGCTTTAACACTGGGGCCTCAACAATCTCGAATACTGTGGCAGCGAAGGATAAACTGACAAAGTTTGCAACAGGTAGAGGGTCAATGGTTGCTGGTTAGGTAAAAAAAAACTATGAAACTACCAAAATTTGGAAAACCAGATGAAGCAATGTACACATGGTTTACAGCTAAACGTGCTGAAGGCATGCCTAGGCCCATATCAGGTTTAATGATCATCAAGAAGGCTACACAGTATTGCAAAGATATGGAAATAGACACTGATGCAAGATTCCCTGATGAATGGCATCACAATTTTATACTTCGGCATGGGATCTGGGTGATTGATGTGACTGGGGAGAAAAACTCATTAGATCATGAAGCAGCAGCTAGCTATGGCAGCTCCCTCCAAGCAGTTAAAAAAAAAAAAAAAAAAAAAAAAAAAAAAAAAAAAAATTAAAACCCTCAGTTCCCTGTCGTTCAGATTATGGGACTTTTACTGTACCAAGATAATATAAGCTTCAAGCAGCTCCTCTCATTCCTTCTAGATTTCCCCCCCCCCCCGAGTCTGGGCAAAGGCTTCAGGGCCTATATCTCGGGGGCAGTAGCCTATCCCAAGGCATTGTAGTCCTCCTACACCTCCACATGTCACCACTTTGACTCTAACACCCACCATCCATATTGAATACATGCTAAGACTGTCTCATACACGACTGGTGTATTGGTATTAGCGGAGGTATTTTTACGACATGTCAGTGGGTTCTCTGGTAGATCAGGAAAGTCTGCTTTTTATGAAATTCAAATCTTTAAACAGTTCCCTGCCCCAGCTGGGATTCGAACCTAGGTCCATCAGGACTGCAGGCCGCCTCTCTACTGATTCAGCCACCGCCACCTGCTGGGAATACATATTATGTAGTATATACTTCCTCTCCCCAGTCCCATGGAGTAGTTGTGATCTTTTTAGAGTCTGAATGATGAGCAAATAATTGTGCTATTTATTTTAATGGGCACTGCTGAGTGTCCTCATAATCCTCTGTTTTCACTTTCCCATTTAAGAATACCCACCCTATACTTTTTGTGGGAAATACAGTTCGATCTACCTATCTACTGCCAGATGCCTTAATCCCTTACGGGGTGGCCACAAACAAATCACCTCCACGTCACCTTGTCCCCTGCCATTTCACTGCCCTGCTCCCAACTCACACCCCCCTCTCTCATATACCTCACCACTCCATCCCTCCATCTCATCCTTGGCCTCCCCCTCCCTCTCTCCCCCTCCACCTCACTCACATACACTCTCCTCGTCAGTCTCCTACTCTCCATCTTTTTCACATGTCCAAACCACCTCAATGTGTTTCTCCTAACGCTTCCTATCACATCCACATCCACACCACAATGCTCCTTTACACCCTCATTTGTCAGTTTGTCTCTCCATGTGACTCCACAGGCTCCTCTTAAATAACTCATATCCACTGCTTTCACTCATGACTTGTTTCCCCCTTCATCTTCACTTAACAAGACAGTATCATCTGCAAACAACAGTACAGGGAGTTTCCAAACACTGCCTTCTCTCACTAGGGCCAATCCAACATCCACTTCCCTACCTTGAATCTCTTTTATAACCCCATCCATGTACAGATTGAACAACCATGGAGACATGACACATCCCTGTTTCAACCCAACCTTCAAATAGAAAAATTCACTCAGTTCACTATCCACGTGCACTGCAGCCTTAGCACCGTCATACAAACTCTTCACGGCATTCAACAACTTCCCTTCTACTCCATATATTCTTAATACTTTCCACAGTCCTTGTCTATCCACCCTGTCATATGCTTTCTCCAAATCCAAGAAAGCCACATGCAACTTCTTTCCCTTCTCTAGAAACTTTTCCATTAAAGATCTAAGAATGAATATCTGATCTACGCAACCTCTTCCCTTCCTAAAGCCTCCCTGTTCTTCTCCAAATAATTCCTCTGTTATTTCCCTAACTCTGTCAATAAGTATCCTACATATACTGTACTTTCCCTATTACACTAAGAAGACAAATGCCCCTATGATTACCACACACTTCTTTTTCCCCTTTCCCTTTGTACAAGGGAATAATTATACCTGACTTCCAATCCTCTGGGACTCTACCTTCCTCCCAGGCCAATCTGCACATCTTCCACATCCATTCTACTACTATCTCTCCCCCATGCTTCAGCATTTCACCATATATCTTCCTCCCAGGCCAATCTGCACATCTTCCACATCCATTCTACTACTATCTCTCCCCCATGCTTCAGCATTTCACCACACACTCCATCAATTCCTTGGGCTTTCCTCATTTTGACTTTCTTCACTGCTTCCACAACTTCTATCCTGCTGATTTCTTTCTGTCTTCTCACCTCCCTTCTTCTCCCAGCCATTCCCCAGCCACTTATATTCGCATTACTTTCATTCTCTACGTTCAACAATTCCTTAAAGTGTTCTCACCATCTGCTCACTTCTTCTCCCTTCACCACTAGTAATTTACCATTTTATCTTTCACTCCCCTACTAACTTCACTGCCACCCTGTCTAACTCTCTTTACCTCTTTCCAGAACATTTTCTTACAGTCCCTCCACTTTACACTCAAATTCGTTCCAAATTCCTCATCCACTCTCTTCTTACTAATCTTTTCACTTCTCTCTCTTCCTTTCTACATATAACTCTGTCTTCCATCCAAGTCCCTATTTCTCATCCATTCATTGTATGCTTTCTTCTTTTGTGCCACAGCCTGTCTCACTTTTTCATTCCATCATGCTGTTCCTTGCACCCCCTTTCATCTTCTCTTCGCCCCACACACTACCTAACATGCTGCACAGATTCTTCTGTGAATATCTTGCACACACCTTTCACATCTCCCATCTGCTCCAATTCATATTTACCCAATCGTTCCTCCACTTCTCTCTTATATTCTGCCTTTTTCTCATCCTCTTGTAACCTTTCCACTCTCCATGCATCTACTCCTTCCTCCCATCCTTCCCTTCTTCTATTTCTCAATTTTACTTGGACCTTGATTCTGACCACCACTAAGTGGTGGTCAGAAAGTCCACTCCACCAACCTCTATATGCTCTTGTAACCATTACACATCTTTGCATCCTTTCATCCACACACACATAATCAATCATTGTCTTCCTTTCATTCAGTTCACCACCCACAGAAAGTCCACTCCCCCAACCTCTACATGCTCTTGCATCCATTAAACATCTTCGCATCCTTTCATCCACACACATAATCAATCATTGCCTTCCTTTCATTTAGTTCACCACCCACCCTTCTCATCACTTGCCACATATACCTGTGGATCATTTTGTGCCTGAAGAAGGTACTGGCCATCACCAACCCCCTCCCAGCACAAATGTCCACTAAAGCACTGCCATTCTCATCTATCTCAGCAGGCACACCCTACGCACCAACTACTCTATCCCCCTTCATATTCCCTACTTTACCATTTACATCACCAATCAAAAACACTCTCTCATTCCTTTCAAACTTTTCCATGCACACTTCCACATTTGTCCAGAATTCTTCTCTCACTCTGCTTGCACGATCTTGCGTTGGCGCATACTGTACATGCACACAATCGCCCACATTTATAGTCCAACTTTGAGCCTTACCCACACATTCCTTGAGCCAACTGATCCATACTCTCTTATATTCTCCTTCCATCTGTTACTCACAACAATACACACTCCTTCTTTTGCCCTCTCACTCTCACCTACTGCTGCACATATACCCCATCCATACTCCCATTCTCTCACACTCTCTGCTCTCCATTTAGTTTCAGTTAATCCACATACATCCACTTTCGCACCCTCAAGCACCTGGACAATCTCTCTCTTTCACCTCATCATTTGCACCCCTTACATTCCATGTCGCCATCAGTATCATGTCCTTTTTTCAGTCCTTAGTTGTCAACTTTTGGTCAGTCCTGGTCCAAGGCTTCTTGTTCATCTGTTTAGTTAGCTGTTTTCTGAGGAGAGGCATTAACCCTCCGCCAACCCACTTGCTGTCACATAGGGACACGTGTCGGCTGGTTATAAGGTTACCACCCAGCGTTGTAAATGCTTTCCTGGTTTACAGGAAATCATTTGGCTTGCCACTTGATGTAGAGCTACCCTAAAGTTAAAAAATTAAATATATACTAATATACTAAATCATTTTAGTTCTAATAAAATAACATAAACTATCAGTAGACTAACAAACCATATCAGGTAAATAAATGGAATGACAGAACACAGGTCCTGCCTATGCAAACACTCCAGGCATGGGACCTGAGAACCATAGGCTACCTGCCATGACCAGTGACTGTGGTAGTGGCCTCAGGACACCCTGCCAGGACAGCTACATGGACAGCCACCAAGCGCGCCTAGGCAATTTGGCTGCCCCACCATTGTACACCCACTGACAGGGCAATCTCCTGGGGCACTAATCCCAGGTTCAGGCCCCTCTTTATTGGGTAGAAGCAGCAGCCTGGAACTGCAATGCCCTGTACTCTCTGACAAAGATCCAAGCAGTATCTCATTCCAATCCCAAAACTGTGCTGGCAGAGCCTGCACCATGCCTCCCCATCAGGTCCGCTACTAGGTATTGGGGGAAAAGTTTTCTGGCTGCATGTCCTTGCTGGTGTCAACCCCTGTGATGCAGTGGGGTATTTTGGGTGGAATGTAAAGAATATGTAGAGTAATGCATGTGCCAGTTAGAGAAAAAAACGCATTTTGGAGAGTATGCTCTCCTACTCTTCATGTAAGTGTCAAACTGAAAAATGTCAGCAAAGGGGGATGGTCAGGATATCCTGATGGCTAGTGACATGGAAGCTCCAGCTCTCCCTATCACCAGCATTCCCATTCTCTTCAGAAGTTCCGCCCTGATCAGCTGGTGCTACAATCTACTCCTTTTTTCTTTAGAACAATAAATAATTACATAGTAGCATACAACACACAAGGCAGATTCGTAAAATGTTACCTTCATTGCCATCTGTGTACACCAGGATCCCTTTTTCTTCCTCATGTGACGCCTCTTCGTTCTCAGCACATAATTCTGGAAACAGGCACTCCCCAGGGACGGCCACTGCAAGGTCATCAGCTGTGATCTCTTCAGGCGTTTGTCTAAAAAAACGTATTATGTATGGTGACAAACAAAAATTAGCCTTATTTTTAATTACAGTAACCCCTCAATCATCCAACATAACAGAGCCATTGGTACGTCCAGATATGGACAAAATCTGGACACGGAGCAACATCCTACCTACCTATATCCTATCTATACCTAAACTATACGTACACTCTCCCAAAAAAGTATCGGCACCGTTGGGTGTGATAGTTAAGAAAATGAGCAACTTCTGCAGACACACATGAGTCTATAAATGTGGTGCCTCAAAACATATACCACCCAGTAAGTGAAACTTTTTGCAAGTTTGAGTTCTAATAATTACGAAATATAATATCTGCACTAATAACTACAGGATGCCCCATATATCACAATGCTTCATCCATGTTTCAGAATAATATGTGCTGTAAGAGTGCTGATACTTTTCTGAGAGGGTGTACAGTATCCCTTCTAACTGTGGCAATATTCTTCAGACACCAAAACACACATGGGAGTATCCAATATAATGCCAGACACTAAGAAAACAATGCATAAACAATACAAATCCACAAATAAATAAATGAATTAGAAAGTTGTAAAATGAATTTTAATAAAGTAGTGTACTGTAAAGTAAAAGTCCTTTAATCCGGAATGCACTAGCCCATGGACCTTCCGGATTATCAGATTTTCCTGACTATCAGACAAGTACCAGCAAATGTTCAAAATACACCCAAAAAAAAAAATAATAATAATAAAATAATTAAAAAATGATAGTTTTCTATACTTACCTTTGTAATATAGTGGAGATATAGGCTGTTTGAGGTCACATTAGTGCTAGTAGTGTTGGGGTGGTACAGTAGTACCATTGATATTTTTCCATTTTTTTCCGATTTTTCTTGATTTTTTACTCAAAAAAGCTAAAAATGACCCTGGGCTGAAAATTCCGAACCATTGCATTCTGGTTTATCGGAAGTTCACTGCACTTGCCGATCAGTGAACGGCGGACAGGCGTCGTAACCTGCTGACCTCTGACTGGTGTACAGGACTAATCCCATGTGGTCTTGTGGCTAATAAAATCACGTGACAAATATTAAACACCTCATCCTTCTCCATCTGCTGGAGCTGGGCAATGAGTGGGGACGTGTGGCAAGATGATGGAGGCCCATCCACTCAGGAGACTGAAGACAGCTGCAAGCTCATGTCTAATGGTGACTCAACAGCTGTCGATGTGCTCGGTTGTGGGTCCGAAAGTGAAGACTGGGGACACGGAGGTGGGAAGAACGGGCTCACACACGTGGGGGTGGTAGGCTTGAAAAACAAGTCGATCCTGGACTGGTGACAGGTGCGATGATTCTGATGTAGGATGACAGTGTCCCTGCCTTCCCGCAGATCTATCGTCAGCTTGGGTGGCACCAACTCCCTGTCGCAGTGTGGGTGCTCAGCATATTCGAGCACCTGCTCTATGCCAACACATGGTGCACCAAGACATGTGAGTAATAGGGTGGTGGAGTGCCAGGGTGCTCAGAGTCAGGGTCCTCATCCTTGTCGCTGTCCTCTGTTGGCCCTGCAGAAACAGCAGTGGCGATTTCCTCAGGCAACATCTAGTAACTAGGATTGCTGCTATCGTCATCCAACCATTCCCTCACATGCCGACATCCACATCCTCACCTGCCGTACACAGACGAAGGTGAAAATCGTCCACATCAAATCCCTCAAAGCTGTGTGAGGCCTCGAATCCATGAAGGAGACAAGACCAACCACTATGGGGAATTTTCAGCGCGTTGTCTGCTACTGAATTCAGTCTAGGCAGCTCTTTCCCAGTTACTATGCATGTAATATTTGTGGATTATTTTTACTCCCTTGTCGAACTGTGAGATATAGTAATGGCATATATCATTGAGAATAATAAAATACTACTTAGAAAACTCACAACCAATATGAATGACCTTTTTAATTTGTGCAATTTCATGAGTTACGATGGTAGACTCGCTTCTTAAATGTTAGTACTTCACAATTCTCTTTGCATAAATGCTATTTTGATTGTTGGATACTGTAGCTGATCCCATACATACCTGAGGTCCCGACCATTATTCATTCTTAACACCGATTTTCGACATGACAGTCATTGTCTTACCTGTAATTTAATAGTTTGTAAATTTTACCTCAACATTTCTCCAATACACTCGTGCATGTGCACCAGAGGGACAGTCCCGGATTTGAGAAAAGGCCACCGAGAGTGTTTACAAAAACAGACGAAGGCTAAACATGGTTGGAGAAGAAGTAGAATGTGGTTGGCGAAGGGTCAGGTTCTTAATGTGCTGCTACCTAACGTGTACAGGAAACCATTTGGCTTGTCACTCAGTGTAAAGTCACCTATGGGCAGAAAGAAGAGGAAAGAATGAAGGAAAGATAGAAGAGAGAATGTAGTAACCCGTTGACATAAGGATGAGGAAGGAATTAAATAAAGAACAGAAGAGGAGGGAAAGAAAGAAGGAAGGAGGAAAGGAAAGGATAGACACCAGAGAGCATCACTGCATGCTGTTACCTAATAAATGCTGAATATTGTTTTGTGATAAAAGTGTTTTCTTATCCATTTCTTTTTTCATAAACTCTTACCATTGTGACTACACACTTATTTTGCAGTTGCTACAGTTTCTACATTTCTTATTCCTAGCTACCTGTTAACCTGTAAGTGCATACTTCCAAGAAAATACACATTCAGACCAGAACAAACTGCCTTCCCGGTGGCATGTTTAATATAAGTCGTATGAAGTCTCCTGTGCCATTTAGTATCGTGTATGTTCCTTTAATTTTTGGAAGGGATGGTAAAATAAATAATAAAACATGTACCAAATGATCAGGTAAGCCTCTGAAAGAGAAAATGATGTCAAAGTCTAACTTTTTCAGTCTGATGATATACAGTTTTATTCTTGCTGCCAAACAATTTACCATTTAGAATACTCATACTGAAAGGGGCTAATGAAGCTGTATCATCCAGTTCAGTCTCTCCTGAGCTGAACAAAGTCGTCGGAATAAGGAATAAAATTATTTACGTCCTCATAGTGAAGAAAATAACACGCTCAAGTAGCAGCACTACACTAATTTGTAATTGTCTTTTTTGTATCCTCATTGTATAAATCAAGGTACATCATACGAATCATGCAAATATTGGACTTCGAAACCTTGGTTAATCGCCATAATGGGCTAGTAAATGAACCGTGTACACATCCGCCTTCACCGAGAGGTAGCGAAAAGTGAGCTACTGTATGTTTTATCCCGCCATAGGGACGGTCGCCTATGGCGTGTGGAAACAGATGTCAAGTGGCAGTATTTGGCAAATATTTAATTTCAGAAAACTGAGGCAATGACAAGCTTCAAGAAAGCACTATTCTTACTCAAAAAGACGATACGAATGTAGATATGAAAGCCAATTCCACTGAACTCATCAGTAACACAACGAAATGACTGTGTGTGAGGGATTGCCGGATGGAAGCTCATTGTACGCATATACATAATAGCCAGTCAAAAGTATACATTCATGGGCATGATATTTTTTGTCAGCGAGTATTTTAGTGACTTTAATGGTCTATAGTGTTGCTAACTATTGTAAGTTTATCCAGACATATAGAATAGTCACAATAGTTATGTTACTTTTCTAGGTCTGGGCCGAAATAGGGATCACCAGCTAGGTAGCAGATGACACCTGAAAGTCCCTCATTGAACACAGCAACCTTGATGTAACACTGAAGATTTTCCAAGGTCCGCTCTCCACATTTGTCGACCCCTTGCTTATCCTATAGCACTACCATCACCTCGTCGAGGAACCTCCAATGGTACAGTCTCTTGGCTGCCACAATAACATCTTGGTCCTTTGGTTGAATGAGAGCAGTCGTATTAGGCGGCAAAAATATGCATCTGATACGACCGTTATCGGCAACCAATTCCTTAAACAGATGCGCAGGGGGCACTGTCGACAATCAGGAGCGCCTTCACTTGGTCATGAGGGATACCATGTTTCTTTGTCCGACAACAGATAACCTCCTTGAGGTGGTGCATCCTGCTAGCATTGACGAAGCACAAAACCAAGACACACTGTTTGGACAACTTCCGACCAGGCACAGTCTTCCCCCCTCTCACCTGTCAGGGTGTTGGAGGGGCAAGGAGAGGTAGAAGAGGCCAGTTTGGTCAGTACTGTACACCTGACCAAGAGCAAGGCCCTCGTCCTCAATCAGGCACTGCACTTTCTGACGAAACAGCTCTACATCCTCCGCTGTCGCGTCCAAAATCTTGCCATGTGTCTTAAGGCCAGTAAGTCCATGTTGAAGTTTGAACCGGAACAGCCAACCTTCAGATGCCTTGAAGTCGTGCATATTGTGTAGGCGTGCAAATTTCTCAGCTGCCATCTTCAACTCAGTCCCTTGTACAAGCACGCCGGCATCCCATTGTTGGCGGAACCAAACCGAAGTTGACTGGTCGATGGCAGCATGACGGGGTAGAGACATCACCTTCTTATCAACCTCCCAAGTATCATCACTGTAGTCCAGTCCATACTGAGTCACCTTGGCCTCGTGATTTCTTGATATCAAACAAAGCAGAAAAGGCAAAATCATATTCACACAGAATGCGTGGTGGTCCAGCCAACGTAAACCTTCCTGAATATATCATGTCTCTTCTCCAGAGTCAAAACCTTCCTCTTTCATTTCTTGGGTGGTGGTGGGGCCATCATCATATACACGGATATGCCGCAGAGGAAAATCAAGGCCTGAAGAAGGTAGAGAACCACCACAAATGCAACAGTGGAAGATGCCATGGTTATAACTCAGCCAAGCATGTCCACACTTGAGAGACAAAGGCGGGAAATGAGGTGCGGTAACACCACGTGAACACAGTGTTGCTGTCTCTACCCACGCTTGGCTATGAGCACAGAAGTAACAAGTGTCAAACTGACCTATGAGCGTACGGGTCAATTTCGTTGAGCCAGGCAAATGTTGCCAGGTGGCAGCAACACTGGAGCCACTGTACATCACTACCTCAGGAAGCGTCCGAGTAATTTGGCCAGCCAGGCAACTCTGACCATTCGGTAGGGAAGCGGCCAGCCATGCGTGCCTGGAAGCATCTGAGTGACCTGGCCAGCCAGGGGACTTTGACCGTTTGGTGAGGAGAAGGACAACCATCTTTGCTCAGCTTGTGGGTTAGGGTCTGTATTATTCACAGCAACCTGGAGCATTCGAGTGATTCTGGTGGCTGGGGGACTTTGACTGTTCGGTGAGGAGGCGGACAGCCATTTTTGCTCAGCTTGTGGGTTAGGGTCTGTATTACTCGCGTGAGGCTGAGGGTGTCTGAGTGATCCGGGCAGCCAGGGGTTTGACCATCTGGTGAGGAGGGAGATGGCCATTTTTGCTCAGTTGGTGGGTTGTGGTCTATTACTTGTGTGTGGCCAGAGAGGCCAGCCAGCCACCCAACCAATTTTTTAAATTTTTAAGCTGTCTAATTGGCAATGACGGGAAATTTCATGTTCGAATATCGACAAAGAAATGCGAATACTGCCATAATTAAGGCAAGGCCTAATGTTCAGATACGGAGTGTTCACATAATAAAAAAATTACTGCATCTCTATGTTTAATTCATCAGTTTCTCTCTCTCTTGTTTAACCTTTTTTTATTATTTCTTCATCTTTTTGTCATCAATGTCCTTTTACCCTTCCTCCCTCGTCCGGGATGATTGTTTAATAATTACACTATCTTAAGTACTGGAATGCTAACACTGCAACTGCTTAAAATACTCTACCAATGCCAGTTGTAAAGCAGTTTTTTTAAATATCTCTAATATACCTGATACAGTATCATATTTACCTACCCACACCTAAATCTTAGCCCCTTCAGTACAATGATGTGCTTTTTATTTTTTGTCTCCACATAATTTATAAAGCTTATGAAAGGCTTTTAGAAACTGAAAGAAGATATGGCCTACAATACATTCTTCATACTGAAAAATCTATTCTAAGCATAACAAAATCATTTTGAAAAAAAAAAAAAAAAAAAAAAAAAAAAAAAAAAGTCACTAGCCTGATGGGGGTTATGACAGATTTGGAGGCATCAATGCAAGATTATAGATAATCTACCTCAACCTGCTGGAGATCATCATCCTTTTACAGTTTATTTCCCACAGCTCAATGGCAGAATAATACAACGCTGTATTATGGCTCTACAGCCTTTCCTAATACAGTACTTTATCTTGACAAGCATTATATGCTATTCTAGATATAGTAATCCCTCACTTATCCTGATGCTCGATATCCAGTCATGCTCCTTATAAGGACGTTAGGACTTGGTTCTATGCTCCATATCTGGTCATGCTTCGTATATGCCTTGGCTCTACAAGGTCCATATCTGGATTTATTTGTCAGTAAACAGATGTAAAAGTTCCGGCTTCAGTGGCCAGCCGGCCTACAAAGTCAAAAAAGTCCGTTGGGTGGTTTGCTGGCCTCTCTGTTCACGTGCAGGTAATAGGCCAACACCCATAAGATGAACTAAAATGGCCGTTTAGGTTCCTACTGAATGGTGAAAGGTGTCAGGCCGCCAGATCATTCGTAACGTATATACCACAAGCATGCAAGTACAGTATCCTCGCATCCAAGACGGGTTTGTCCAAGATGTTTCACGTCCAAGACAAAGACCATAAATAATAATCCAATATATTGCTGTAATACGGTTGCATACATCCAATATGGAACCAACGGTTCATAACGGCCCAAATCCAAGGAGAATACAGCTATGACGATATCACCTGGTCCAACACAGTTTCCGCGCCCAGGAGAGTGACATGGTTGCATTGTTGTCCAATAAAATATTGGCATCTGGTCATGTGATGAGCAGGCAAGGCTTGTTTTTGTTTTTGTCTCCCTCACCAGAACATCGTGGACATATTTACCAGGTGTTGCACTCAGCGTTTGCTCCTAGGCTATTGCCTCTCCTTACATAACCATGCCTAGGGAACCATCTGCTTACTCCTTGAAGCACAGCCATCTACCTCGGGCTACTGAGCTGGAGATAATAAGCTCAGAAACACAGACTTTCAAGGTGAGGAAATTTGTTTTGGTGCCAAAACAGGTCTAGGTTGATGTTTTTAGGGTCACTTTTTGAAGAGTTCACGACACTATTAATTTTTTCATGAGGTCTTGTATTGGTCCAAGACGTTTCTCGTCCAAGACGGGACCCTCAGGCGACAATATTACCATCTTGGACGCTTGGGTACTGTAATACCGACTGCAACTCACCAGCTGACTGTTAACGCCTGTCCATCTCCCCATCGAATGGCCAAAGTCGTCCGGCAGCCAGGATCGTTGGTAATGTACAGCCAGCATGTGAGTAATACCAACCACAACCCACAAGCTGACTTAAAATGTCTGTCCGCTTCCTCACTGAATGGTGAAAGTCCTCTGGCCAGTCTCGCTTCTCCCCTCCTCCCCCAGTCCCTCCTACATCCCCTTCCATGCTCCCCGTTGCCAGGGCCCAGGCTTATCTCCCTCCCCTCTCTGTTCCTCAGACCTTTCCCCACCATCGTACCGATTACCATCAACCAGTGAGGTTTTAAAGTTTTTGGTGATAAATTAAAAAACTATTGGTTGTATCAAAATTCCGAAAACATCACAAGAAAGCTCATGAAATTCTGTATCTAGACACATGCTTACTCTTGCAAGGTGGGGGCAAAATTTTATGCTAGGATGTTGGGAAGTTATTTAAAGGTATTTTTTACTTGAACAGATTATATTTTCACTGCATTTCTGTACTTCTACTCATCTGGCTTGTGTGGTTTTATTAGCTTAACTGATAGTATAAACACCAGCGAAGATGATGGTATACAATTTATATCAATATAAGCAATTTCCGGGGGCATATTTGGCCATGGATTTTTTTTTTTCTTGTGCTGCAAAAGCAGCCATAACTTGGTTTCCCAGAAGCTTAACTGTTTTTGCAAAAGTCTTCAGTGATTTTTTGTGTGGATTTTTGTTGCTTATGCATTGCTTTCTTAGTGTCTCGCATTACAATGGATATTCCCATTTGTGTTTTGATGTCAACATGGCTGAAAGACCGAAGAAGACTGCCACAATTATAAGGGGTACTGTGCATTATAAGTAGAGTATTTGTAGGCTTTTTCTTTTTTTGTTTATGCACTGTTTTCTTAGTGTCTTCCATTACACTGGATATTCCCATGTGTGTTTTGATGTCTAAATATGGCTGAAAGACCGAAGAACACTGCCAAAAGTAGGAGAAGTACTATACACATGAGCTTTTTTTTTTTTTTTCTTTTCTTTTCTTTTTTAATGCATTTTTTTTTTAGTGTTCAGCATTATTTTGGATATTCCTACGTGTGTTTTGATGTCTAAATATGGCAGAAAGACCGAAGAACACTGCTAAAATAAGGAGGGGTACTGTGCATATAGGTATGGTTTTGTCCTTGTGGATGCAGTGTTTTCTTAGCATTTAGGATTATATTGCATACTGCAGTGTGTTTTGATGTCTCTAAAGAGGCAAAAGAAAACATAACACTGCTAAAATTAGAAGGGGTACTGTACATATTGGTAGGGTCGTGCATATTGGTAGTTTTGTGTGTGTGTGGGGGGGTGGAGGGGCGTTCATCATCCACTCACTCGATATAGTGCTGCTCTCAGATGTCTGCCCTTTCCTTTCTTCTTTCCTTCCCCTTCAGTCTTTCTTTCTTTCATTCTCTCCTCTTCCTTCTGCCTATGGGTGACTCTGCACTAAGTGACAAGCCAAATGTTTTCCTGTACACAATGAAACCATTTACTATACTGGGTGGTAACCATGTGACCGAATTATGGCACCTGGTGGTTTAGTGGGAAATTATGGCTCTCCAATCGGACTGAGCTGGTGCACGTTATATCCAAGGGGTGGTTGGGGTTTACTGCTCACATAATGCCACTCAGGGATAGGTGAGGCTGGTCACCCTCATCTTAAATATCAGGACCAACTTGCCTAGCCCCGGGCTCCTACGCTCCTTTTGGGGCAACGCTGGATGACGTGATGAATGAATGAATGTTTGCTTTTGTTTATGCATTGTTTTCTTAGTGTTTAGGATTATATTGCATAATGCAATGTGTGTTTTGATCTCTTAAGAGCCAAAAGACTGCAGAACACTGCCAAAACTTGGAGGGGTACTGTACATACAGGTTGGGTATAGGAAGGGTATGGGTACAGTAGAGGATATTACTCTGTATCCAGACACTGTCTATATCCTATGCCTTTGGCTCTATTATGTCAGTTAATTGAGGGATTACTGTAGTTGTTTTCCATGTACTCTCATGTGTTAACATCCTATTGAGATTTCCTCAGCGACACTCCCTCACACACAAACTCCACGGCCAAATTTCACAAGAGCTTCACCTCCAAATTTCCATAAACACTTTCACATCCCACACTTCTAAAGCCTTCCACACCTATGCATGCATCTGAGGTACAGTACTGAGTAGGGGCAGGTCACTTCTCCAATGACAGAAAGTGGCATTTCTTACCTCTACAATTCACTTACTGGTGCTGACAAGGAGCCTAAACATGGAGACACTGTGCACCCTGGGTGGAGCCAAGTAGATGTAGTGACCACCAGGGAGAATAGCTTCCTCATATTTCCTAGCACCTTACCATGCGGAAGGAACCTGGTCAAACCCTGGTGAGACAATGCCTACCAAAAGGGGAAGTCGGTTCCCTACAAAGTGTACGCACTGTACTGTAACCACAGAATGGCCCCACAAAATGCAGTCGCCTAACTGAGGTCGACAGATCTGCTCGGCCAGACAGACTGGTCAGGCAACAACAACAGATGACTTTCCCACCAGGACCAATAAAATAGTGTGAATGTGTATAGTACAGTGGTGCTGCCCAACACTGTGCAAGCTGGCAACTACAATATATATACACAATATTACAACTTACCATTCAAGACAGAGAAGGTAATTTTAGACCAAGTAAAATGTGGACAAAGAATATAAAGTCTGAATGCAGTAAACCCTCTACACGACAAACTAACTGCAAAAAACAGTGGGTTGTCAAATACTACTAAAGTTCATTATATCTGATATTCAAGAGTCATCATAATTTCTAAGCCCATGTTCATCAAATACCTACACTGGTTTATCAGATAGACGTAACTCAATATCTGCATTACAGAAATATATACCAGTATGTGACAAACCCTCAATATAGCAAACTACTTGGGGGAAAAGTTGATGTTATATCTGATGTTTGGTAGGGAGGCTATAATGAGCCTAAGTTTGGTTACAGTGCTAAATTTTCTTCAGAGGATAAGCAATAGATGGACATGTTGACACTACTGTATTTCATTAATCTATGGGTTTATACTGTATCATAATACTGTGCAGGCAACACTCAACTGATAATCATTCATTACAAATAAAAATTTTTTACCCCCCCTTTTTTTAATCTTCAATGTTCACATCCATTATAATGATCATCAGAATAACATGCCTCTCCATGAAAGACTACAACTATTCCACTTCGTTACAACCTGTAAACTTATCTGTTAAAAGTATATATAAAGGATTTAAAGTTTCAAAAATAATCACTCTCATCTTAAATTTCAGGACTGAATTGCCTAGCCCCGGGCTTCTACGCTCCTCATGGGGCAACGTAGAATTGGATGATGGATGGATGGGTGGAAAAATAATAAATTGGTCATAAGTCGGCCATTTGGATTTTTTTCAAAATTTCAAAAAGACGGGCACCAACATCCTATATGGCCCTACAATCATACAAAGTGTGGGAAAATTCTGACAAATGGTTTCTGAGATACAGCGTGGAACGGGCGAACGGACACCGTATAGATAGACAGACATCACCTAACCTAAAATTCCCCTTCATGAGAAAAAAAGTGGAATAACTCAGTACTCTAAAACAACCTACTGAACCCCAAACACAAACTGGCAATCTCTCTGCTTCTAAATGACTGCCTCGTGTGCAGAATGCATGGTATGATGTCACTGCCAAAGCACTGACACAGCCATTACTCTGCTTTGTATCACTCATGTTTTATTTCATAGTGTTTAGACTGGTCTCGCCTTCCCACTTTCTTTCATCTATTCTGGGCAAATGTGGAAGTGTGCACATTAAAGTTTGAAAGGAATGAGAGAGTATTTTTGACCGAAGATATGAACAGAAAAGTAGGGAATGTGAAGGTGGATGGAGCAGTTGGTGAGTGGGGTGTGCCTACAGAAGTGGATGATAATGGCAGTGCTCTAGTGGTCATATGTGCAGGGAGGGGGTTGGTGATAGCCATACTCTCTTTAGGCACAAAGCGATCCTCAGGTATACATGGCGAGTGATGATAAGAGTGCGTGGTGAACTGAACGAACAGAAGGCAATGACTGATTGTGTGTATGTGGATGACAGAGTGAGAAGGTATGTAATGGATGAAAGAACATACAGAGGTTGGGGAAGTGGACTTTCTGACCACCATGTGGTGGTGGTGAAAGTCAGGGTTCAAATGAAATGGAGGAATAGAAGGAGAGAAGGACAGAAAGTAGTAGTCCATACAAGGAGGGTAGAAAGGTTGCAAGAGGATGGAAAAAAGGCAGAATACTGAATTAGAGAGAAGCTGAGGAGCAACTGAGTAAATATGATTTGGAGCAGATGTGGGAGGAGGAAGGGGTGTGCAAGATATTTACAGAAGAAATCTGTGCAGCATGTGGGGTGGTATATGAGTTGAAGAGAAGATGAAAGGGGATGCACGGAACAGCATGGTAGAATAAAGAGGTGAGAATCTGTGGCCCAAAAGAAGAAAGCATATACAGTGCTCCCTTCTTTGACATGGATAATGTTGACTGGCCATATGTCGCAGTATATTTTCCGCAGTGTACATTCCATATGTTTCCATTATAAAAGGCTTGACCTAGGCTGGACATATTCAAAAGTCCCGTTTTTCACACCAAATCCCACTCAAACCCTCCAAAAAACACCCTACTGACATTCACTCTAGTACTTGAACACAGGAAGTTATTAGAAATACCTAAGAAAGGTCCCTAGACATTACAGTAAGCCCCCCAAATTAACAAGGGTTATGTTTTAAACCCCCTCACTAATTCTTCAGATTTGCCAATTCTTGCTCCTTCCTGAAAATGACATTTACCGGTAACTGCATTGCCTATGATCCACTGATACTGTAATGAATTACCCATAAATAAATGTTTCTTGTTAAATCTGTTTCCCCGTTGTTTTTAGCTGTTCGGCTGTGACAACTCGTTTACTTCGTCAGCGTACTGGCGGAAGGAACTGTCCAAGTGTTTAATCAAACCTACCCTAATCTAGTTTAACTACCAAATGATTTAACCAAACCTAACCTTACCTACAGTTGGGAAACTGAGAAACAAAATCCATCTCTGAGTACGTAAATAAGTTTCTTCCATTGTACCGCAAACAAACAATCATAGGTATGGCTTAATTGCTTAACCCCTCAATGGCCATGAGTTCAGAAATTTGCATGCACCCCTGGCTGGCCCCAAAGCAATTTTTAAAGAATTCTAAAATCAATTAACTTTTCTTAAAGATGTGAAGAGAATCGTCTGGTGCACCTAGCACCTAGGAATGTGTTTTTTAGCTTCCTAAACCCATCTTGTGGTTCACTATGATTCACAGAAGAATTCATAAAATTACGGTGCATGTGCCGTATGGGCGAAAACATCTAAGATTAAGTGACCAGATGACTGCTTGGGATGGTAGCGTGGAATCGTGTAAACATACCAGTGACCTTCGTTCCCTTCCCATAATTGTTCACGGTTTTTTATAGCTCACTGTAACTCAACGTCACTAACACCGGTACTGTAAAGGGTTGTTCAACACCGCGGGCTATTAAGGGGATAATGGAATACATTTCTGTTTGCATCATCACTCTCTCTTTCCCATATACTGTACACACAAAAATGAACAAAAGAATGAGCGCTAAATGTACGTTTAACTTTTGGCAGAAAGACCTTACCAATTCAATTCATATTCCTCCAGTTTATTTTCTGTATTTTTCCCACTATCCTTTTTAGGAAGATATCACTAATTAGTGAAGTCGTTAATTAAGAGTGGCAATTATAGGGTTCTATTTTAATTAAAAAAAAAAAAAAATTTAGGTTAGTAACGGGCACTGACAGAAGTAACATTGCTCTGTACCACAGGAGTAACTAACTCAGATGTAGGTACAAGGAGGGAGACCGCCAAAAAACAATGGTGACACCCTCAACGGCCAATGGGGATAAATATGGTTGTGATGTCATGCAACCAATCACAGTGCACCGATCGCCTGACGTCATCACGTGCGACATTTGACTTTTGGCAGGCAGTGTGAGAGCTCTGACACCCGACAATTCACCATGGTATATCTGTTTGTGACCGCGGTATATATTTTTTAGTCAGACTGTTGGTTACCACAAACGTACAAATCTGTGTTACTCGATACCACGTTACACGAGGGAGCACTGTAGTGAGTGGATGGGAAGCACAGGTGTGGAGGAAGTTGAGAGACAGAAAAGAGTTATATGTAGTGAGGAAAGGAGAGGTGAAAAGATTAGAGAGAGTAAGAAGAAAGTGAATGAGGAATTTGGAAGGAATTTGAATGTAAAGTTGAGGGAATGTATGAAAATGTTCTGGAAAGTAGTAAAGAGAGTTAGACAGGGTGTTGAAGAAGTCAGTCTGGGAGTGAGAGATATCAATGGTAGATTGACAGTGGAGAAGGGGGAAAAAGTGAGCAGATGGAAAGAACACTTTCAGGAACCATTAAACTTAGAGAATGAAAGTGATGCAAGGATAAGTGGCTGGGGAATGACTGGGTGAAGAAGGAAGGTGAGAAGAGAGGAAGAAATCAGTAGATGGAAGTAGTGGAAGCAATGAAGAAAGTCAACATGAGAAAAGCCCCAGGGACAGATGGAGTGTGTGGTGAAATGCTGAAGCATGGGGGAAAGATAGTAATGGATATGGAAGATATGCAGATTGGCCTGGGAGGAAGGCAGAGTCCTGGAGGATTGGATATCAGATATAATTATTTCCCTGTACAAAGAAAAGGGGAAAAGAAAGTGTGTGGTAATCATAGGGGCATTTGTCTTCTTATTGTAACAGGAAAAGCATATGGTAGGATACTTATTGACAGAGTTAGGGAAATAACAAAGGAATTAGTTGGTGAAAAACAGGGAGCTTTTTAGGGAAAGAAAAGGTTGTGTAGTTCAGATATTCATTCTTAGGTCTTCAGTGGAAAAGTTTCTGGAGAAGAGGTAAGAAGTTGTATGTAGCCTTCATGGATTTGGAGAAAGAATATGACAAAGTGGATAGACAAGGAATGCATGCGCGCGTGCGTGCGTGCATGTGTGTTCTTACCTAATTCTATCTTTACAGGAATGAGTCAAGCTCGTACCGTCCCTTGTCTTAAACCATTTTTATCATACATATCCTTAAATTTGTGAAAAGTTTTGGCACACAGTATTTCATATAGCAGTGCATTCCACTTATCAATTGCCCTATTTGGGAAACTAGATTTCCTTACGTCTTTATCGCCTCTCTTTTTATGCAGTTTTTTGCAGTGTCCTCTTGCTGTTGCTTCCCCATAGGTTATATATTCATTTATGTCTATTTCTCCTTCCCTGATATGCATTTATATAGCATAATCATGTCTCCTCTTTTCCTTCTCTCCTGTAGTGTAGGTAGATTTAGTTTTTCTAGTCTTTCTTTGTAGCTTAGATCCCTTAAGCTTGGTACCCATCTTGTAGCAGCCCTTTGAACTTTTTCAGTCTTATCAGTGTTTTTTGAGATGAGGATTCCAGACTACTGATGCATACTCATGCGCTGGTCTGATGAATGATGTTATTATCTTTCTCAGCATGTCTTCATTTCTGTATGTGAATGCTATTCTCATATTTGCATGCAATGTATACATGTTCCGTACCTGTTCACTGATGTGGTGAGCCGGAGATAGTTTGTTATTGATAATCACACTTAGGTCCTTCTCTCTTTCTGATGTAAGTAGGTTTTTACTTCCTAACTTATAATCCCAATCAGGTCTTTTCCCACTTTTACCAAACTTGATTACATGACACATGTCCACATTGAATTCCATTTGCCATATATTACTCCATTCAAGAAGTTTATTTAATTCTTCTTGTAGCTCTTTACAAGAGTCTGTGTTAGTAATTCTCCTTTGTATTTTTGCAGCATCAGCAAACATATTTAGATAGCTTCCATTTCCAATGTTGCTAACTATGTCATTTATATAAACTTAAAACATAATTGGTGCCAGCACTGAGCCCTGTGGAACTCCACTAGTCACTTCTTTCCATGATGAGTAATTTCCCCTTAGTACTGTTCTCATTTCCCTTTTTCTGAGAAAATCTTGCATCCAACAGTACAGTTTGCCTTGGATTCCTCCTTCATGGTACAGTTTCCATAAAAGTCTTTGGTGTGGTACTCTGTCAAATGCTTTCTTGAAATCTAAATAGATACTGTCCACCCATCATTCTCTTTTCTGTTATGTTTCTGTTACTGTATCATAGTAGCTCAACAGATTAGTAACACAGGATTTTCCTTTTCTACAACCAAACTGTCTTTCTGTTATCATATTGTGTTCTTCTGGATGATTTACCCAAGCTTTTCTTACCAGCTTTTCTATCTTGCTTACAACACTGGCTAGTGATACTGGTCGGTAGTTGTGCAGATTTTGTCTATTTCCTTTCTTGAATCAGGGAACAATGTTCGCTTTCTTCCAAATATCAGGTAGTTTACCTTGATCTAAGGATTCCTTGAATATTAAAGATAATGGTCTACTTAACTCCTCTGCATATTCATGTAGCACCCAACATGAAATTTCATCTGGACCATTTGCTTTCCTTTGTCTAATTTACTTAACTCCTCCTGTATTTCTTTTTCTGATATTTGTTTATCTGGTAGTGTGTGTGGGCATGCATGTTCCATATCATCCCTTTCAAATTTATTTTCTTCTGTAAAAACTAATTGGAAATTCTTATTTAGTGCTTTACAAATATCTTTCTCTTGTGTATAGGTGATCCCCTCATCTATAATGGATTGTATTTTATCTTTTACTTTGGTTTTACTTCTGACGTAGCTGTAGAATAGCTTCGGTTGATCGCTACTTTTATTTACGATGTCTTCCTCAAACTGTCTTTGGGCTTCTCTCCTTATTCTTGTATAATCAATTCTTGCCTGTTTATAGCTGTTATATGCTCTCTCACTATTATGTCTTCTGTATCTGTTCCAAAACAAGTCTCTTTTTTCTTTTGATTTTTTACATTCTGTATTAAACCAATTCTTTATTTTCTTTTCTGCTTCTTTGTGCCGTGGGATGTAATTTTGGACTCCTATTTCATAAAGTTCACAGAATTTTTTATACATAACATTTAGATCTTGTCCTCTAAGCGCCTTTTCCCAATCTGTTTCTAAGAAGTACTTCTTCAGTTCATGATAGTTTCCGTTTTTATAATTTAGGCTCTTTTTGTAACTTTCATTACTGTTAAGTATGTCATATGCAATCCTGAAGTTGCAATTTAATACAGTATGGTCGCTTTTGCTGAATGGAGGTTGATACATTATACTGTCAATATTGTTTTCTTGCCTGGTAAATATAAGATCTAGTACTGGTGGTACATCAAGTCCTCTTTTTCTTGTGTTTTCCTTTACATGTTGCATTAGGAAAAACTCCTGCACGAGGTCCAGGAGCTTTTCGTCCCAACAGCTTTCCTGACTTTTTATATCTAGTGTATTTCAATTAATATTTGTACTAAAATCTCCAGTTAATATAAATTCTTTCAGATTTCTCTTTTGTTCTGTGTAGTAAAGCTCTTAAACTCTGAATTGTACTCTCTGCCAGATCTTCATATTCGCCTCTTTCTCATGTATTCGACTTGGATGGTATGTATAAATTTGTGACAATTATTTTCCCTTCAGATGTATTTATCTCTACTGCAATCAGTTCTACTTGTGAGGGTATATCTAGTTGTATTTCTTTGACCTTCAGATTTTTCTTCATTAATATTATAATTCCTCCTCCCTTTTTTAAGTTCCTATCTCCTCTCCATATACTATATTCCTCTAGGTTTAAGATATCGTTTGATATCCTTGGTGTTAATTTTGTTTCAGTGAGGCAAACAATATGTGGTTCATTTTCTTTGATATAATCATTCATCTCTAATAATTTAGATACCATTCCATCTACATTTGAGTACATCAACTTAATCATCTTGCTTACATACTTGTCATGACTTGATTCTACTACCTTCCTCCTTTTTATTTCCTTCTGTTTATGTACCATTTTCGTACCTGCAATCCAATTACTTTGTAAAAAAAATGTATTCTTCTCCTCCTCTGATCTTTCCTAATTTTTTGTTTTTGCTTCCTCCCTCTTCTCTTTTAGTAATTCCAGTTCCTCTTGTGTTAGGCATCTTTTTATCCACACATTTTTTAATTCCTCTTTTTTCCATAAGTTTCTTTATATTTTTTAGTATCTCCTCCACAGTGTTTACACTCTGGAAGGTTACCTTTAGGGGCCTTGACTTATTTCTCTCATATTTCCCTAGCCTTTTGTGTTCCTCTATGTCTTTATTACAGATTTCTTCTGATACTTCCTTCAATATGCTCATTACATTTGCCACCTCCCTTTTGTCTCTCAAGTCTTGTTTTTTCTTCCTCTTCTATACCAGTGATTACTATAGATTTGTTGGTATCTGCTGAATCTTTGACCAGTTTGGGATTGTTTTGGATTATTCTTTTCACTTCCTTTATAATGCTTTTATCTTCAACTCTTGTTTCTGAGTCTTTCTTTACTTTCAACATTTCAGCATGCGAAGTTTCCACATCATTTTTGCTTTGCATTGCTTCGTTCACCTGGGTTATCTTCTCCTCAGAGTCACTGCTCTGATCTATCAGATTGCTTACTTGCCTAATTGCCTCTGTATCAATTCTGAACTCTTCCATGATACTCTCCTGGTTGACAACAGTGCTTGCCATTTCACTAATCTTCCTTCTAAGTGCTCCTATCTCAACAGTCAGCTCATCTATTGTTGTGTCTTTCTTACTGATTTCCTTTACTAATTTTTCATTTTCCTCCTTCTTTTTGAGCAACTGTTTCTTGATTTCATCCATTTCACTCTGAAATGCCTTTTCTAATCTGCTTACTCGTTCTAACAGCTTATTGTACGTCCCCATTTTCACCAGTTCCTGGTAGAAATCATCATCTTGCTTTCTACCTTTATCCCTTTTCTTAGCTCCATCCAAATTTGTTTTACTAAAGTAGGTGGCCATCCTGTGATACTGAGAGCAAAGAGTCTACTTACATTCCGTGGTGCACAGACTAAACACAATCAGCTGACTCGGCGCATTCCTGCAACTACAGTACTTTGTTTTATTCCGTTACTTGACCAACACTCTTACTTAAAACTTTCTCTTTTATATTTGGACACCATTTAGTTGAACCTTGTACAAAGCTTGACTCATATAAAGATACTTTAGGCATAGCCAGATGCTGGCCAAGTGCGCAGTGATGTGTCGCACATCTTGCCTGCCTGTTTTGTGTGTGTGTGTGTGTGTGTGTGTGTGTGTGTGTGTGTGTGTGTGTGTGTGTGTGTGTGTGTGCAAATGCAAAATAACTGAGAGTTTTTATCTGATTTTATCCAAATTTGGTGTCATGGCAGAGGCAGTGGGACATCCAAGGTGTTGACTTGTTTTTGAATAACAGATCAAAGTCCAAGGTCACTGGGTGAGGTAAGTTTGACTGAGCAAGGTCAGCTTAGACAGTTTTTACCTAAATGGACTAAACTTGTTGAACTGTTGACAGTTATGCAAGAACGAAAGAGGACGATTTCGAGAACAATCAACCAAAGGTCACAGTCACATGGCAAGGTCAAAAAGTTCAATCCATGTGAACAAAATAACTAAAACAGATGTAGTATGAATTGGTGGAGAGGTTGATGATCACACAAGGGGTTAACCTAGTGTTTTTGGGTACAAAAGGACAAAGGTTAAGGTCAACTTAGCTAAACAGATTTTTCAAGGTCAACTTAAACATATTTTATCTGATTTACACCAAACTTTGTGGAAGGGTTCTGGGTCGGGCAATGAAAAAGCGATTTAATTTTGAAAACTATCAGTCAAAGGTCAGGGTCACATTACAAGGAAAACTCAAACAAATTTTATCTGACTTCGCCCAAACTTGATGGAACAGTTAACAGTAAGGAAAGAATAGGAGACTTAAAATTCTGAGTAAGAAGTCAAAGGTCCAGGTCATAAGGCAAAGTCAAATGTTTGGGTCTTACACCAACTGCAGGGTGAAGGTGTTACAATCTCTGAGTGCTTGTTGCTGTATTGACCTATTCTTTTTTACATTCATTCACCATCCAATCCTACATTGCCCCATGAGGAGTGTAGAAGCCCAGGGCTAGGCAAGTTGGTCCTGACATTTAAGATGAGAGTGACCAGCCTCACTCATCCCTGAGTCGCATTACGTGAGTAATAAACCCCAACCACCCCTTGGACATAAACCTTCACCGGCTTAATCCAACTGTAGTGCCGTAATTACTCACTAAACCATCAGGCGCCTTAATCTGGTTAAATGGTTACCACCCAGCATAGTAAATGGTTTCCTGGTGTACAGGAAACCATTTGGCTTGCCACTCAGTGTACAGTCACCCACAGGCAGCAGGAAGGGGAAAGAATGAAGGAAAGAAAGACAAAAGAGGGAATGTAAAGTCACCCGTAGGCAGAAGGATGGGGAAAGAATGAAGGAAAGACAGAAAAGGATGGAAAGAAAGAAGGATGGAGGAGAGGAAAGGTCACCCAAGAGCAGCACTACATTGAGTTAGTAGATGGTGAGTGCCCCCATCTACATTTCTAAATGAATTCATGTGTGTTTTTGTCTCACAGAAGTACAGTAGGTACCCACAGTACGCGAGTATACGGGCGGCAGAGGAGGTCGCTTACAAGGAATTTGCTTACTCAGAATACATAAACTTATGTGAAAAATTACATATGGGCGGCACCCTCCTTCATCAGTAACCCTTGAGACTCCTTTCAGACCTAAGTACTGTACTGTACAGGGAAACTAAGACCTATTACCTAAGATAAAGTAAACCAACAAGATTATGGCTTAACTATGTCAATGAAACTAAACCAACAAGAATATGGCTGCTCACCCTAACCGAAGAGGACAACAGGCAAATTGTCTCCTGCACCACTCGGTTTCAGGACAATTTGGCATCAAGTCAATCCACCGTCACAACAATAACAAGACAATTCGCCGTCATTAATGGAGACAGCTATGGGAGACACTAGAATAATTCAAAGGCAACTACAGCGAGGAAGAAACAAGTTAATTAAACCACCAGTGGTGGAGAGTGGAGACTTGTCTGTAAGCCATATCCTGGGGAGGATGAAGAGGATGATGCAATGTCTGAGGTGTCAGAAATAGCCTTTGAAGGGTTTATGAATGAAGTGAGTGCATTAGCTAGTGAAAGTGTTGAAAGTGCTGGTGACAAGAGTGGTGAGGAAGGTGGTGTGTCGAATGGTGCATGAGACAATTCACAAGCCAATTTGCCGTCAGATAGTTCCCCGTCAAAACATGGACAATTCCCCGTCAGGACAATTCGCACTCTGGACAGTTCCCCGTCATTCTATAAATACAGTATACTTATTATTAATTAATCACTACTTTAATAACCATCAAAGTCTATGTTCAATAGCATAGGCTTTGGATATTATTTATTAGTTGCACCTTTAGTTAATACTGACCAAAGGTGCAACTAATAAATAATATCCAAAGCCTATGCTACTGAACATTGACTTTTATGGATCCCCCTGAAATAAAGTTATTAAAGAACTGATTAATTAATAAGTATACTGAGGGGGAATCGTCCATGTTTAGACGGGGAATTGTCTGACGGGGAACTGATTTAACGGCGAACTGTCTCAGAACCCTAGCGTGCAACTCCTGCACCACTCGACACATCACCTTCCTCACCACTCTAGTCACCAGCACTTTCGACACTTGCACTAGCTAATGCATTCACTTCTTTCATAAACCCTTCAAAGTCTATTTCTGACACCTCAGACATCGCATCATCCTCTTGATCCTCCCCAGGAAATGGCTCATCGATAAGTCTCCATTCTCCATAACCGGTGGTTGGCACTTCTTGGGGCGGCAATTTCGCCCGCTCGGGGTAAACCTCGGATTTGGGCCACTGTTCGCTGCCGTCTCGCCTATTACGAGTTCAATTTGTGTCACTATTAAAATATACACTAAAATTAAATGAAAAATAGGTCCTCGCGTACAGAGGATCGCGTACTCTGCATTCGTGGACTATGGGTACCTACTGTATCTTGTGGAGCAGAGGTGGGCAAGGGAAGTGCTTTCTATACTAGGTCCTTGGACTGGCAGAGACCAGGAATGAACCTCCACTGAACTCATATTAAAATCCATTTGATATACACTCTTTCATTATCCGGGTTTCCACGCATGTATCCCGATCATAAATCGAGGGCTGTCTGTATACTGTCGATAAATAGTGAATACTGTATTTCAATTAATAATATATTAGCTGCAGAATATATTTGTTTACAGCCACTCACATGGTCACTTGATCAGCCACTGTGTTTATTTGTTAGGGTCGATGTGGTCATTATGTCCAACATTCAGGTTACTGAGGGTCAGTTTAGTGAGGGTTTTCTTTGCACTACAAATTATTATTTTAATCAATAACAAATTACAGAACACAGAACAATAAAATTAACTAGGAAAGAAATTGCAGAACAATGGCAGGAGTATTTACATGATACCACAGATCAGTCAGTTGATTGCATCTGCTGTACCATATACTACCAAACCTTTTTCAGCATATGAGGGGACTGTTCAACTGGTATGATGAGTTTCTTACCATAAAGCTGAAATCTGGTAAATGAGGGTTTATCATCAAGAAGGCTTATTGTATGGAATTTACTGTCAGCTTGCTAACTAAATTATGTCCAAACAATGTATGTGAGAAAGGACTTACTGAGGTCCTGCATGGCTGTGGGTTTCCAGCCAGATGGCAATATTGGTGATGCTCTCATAAACTTCACCATCTGTTGGCAGGGTAAGTGTGTCTGAGCTCATCCTCAATCACCTGTTGGAAAACATATTTCCCTGATAGTAATGGACTGCATCATAGCAATCATGTTTCAAACACAGTTCAGGAAAGGTTCAAATTGGTAAGGTAATTAAATATTCTGTCACTTTTTACTAGAGTAGCTGAGTGAGCATAGCCAGCTACTTGACCATTTCGGTTATTCATAAGCTAATGAACCATTTCAAAAATCATCATCATCATCATCATCATCATCATCCAGACCTCCTTTCCCACCCTAGGGCAGGGTGGGGAGTAACAATGTCCAGACAGCCCAAATTTGCCCAATCCAATGGGCCACACTTTCATTCACTCATCATTCAAGCCCCCAGAATCCTGGCTCTATCAGATACGTCAAAAACATCCACCACGTTCTGTAGCTTCACATAACTGTATCTGACAGTCAATCCAGACACTGCCATGTTAAAAAGGGGTGCCAAAATCCCTGATCATGCACTTCTCCTCACAACATTCATCCAGCCAACTCGTTCTCCTGTCACTTCCCTTGCCTCACTGACTTCCAAACCTCTCTTCCTCACACATTCTTCCACCATATCTCTCCACCTCCTTGGCCTACCTTGCCTCTTCCCTCCTTAGAATTCACTCAGATATACCTTTTTCACCACTCTGTTGTTACCCATTCTCTCCACATGACCATAACATCTCAGTACACTCTCTTCGATTCTGGTGTCCACAGACTTCCTCACTCCGCATCTTTCACGAATCACATTATTTCATATTCTATCCACCCTCTGTACTCCACATACCTTGCTCAGCAGTCCCATCTCCACTGCTCTTACTCTTGACTTTTCATTTTCATGCCACACCATAGTCTCACATCCATATGTTAAAGTTGGCACTAAAACTCCTTCATGTAAACCTCGTGCAGCTGCAACACTCAAGCCTTTGTTTCTTATCAAGGCCTTCATTGCACCAGCTACTTTTCTTCCTTGTGTCACTCTACTTTCAACTTCTTTTGCACATATTCCTCTCTTTTCTATCACTGTACCCAGGAATTTGAACTCACTCACCAATTCCAGTCTCTCTCCATTCACTGTTACAATGCACTGGGAGTCACCTTCTCTCTCAATAACCATCACTTTCCTCTTTTCTACATTGTGTGGGTCAGACTGAAAGTTGGAATACATATGTGGGCGATTGTGTGTGTGTATGCGCCAACACAAGATCGTGCAAGCAGAGTGAGAGAAGAGTTCTGGACAAATGTGGAAGTGTGCATGGAAAAGTTTGGACGGAATGAGTGTTTTTGATCGGTGATATGAATGGTAAAGTAGGGAATGTGAAGGTGGATGGAATATTGGTGAGTGGGGTGTGCCTGCTGAGATAGATGAGAATGGCAGTGCATTAGTGGACATTTGTGCTGGGAGGGGGTTGGTGATGGCCAATACCCTCTTCAGGCACAAAATGATCTACAGGTATACATGGCAAGTGATGAGAAGGGTGGGTGGTGAACGAATGAAAGGAAGGCAATGATTGATTATGTGTGTGTGGATGAAAGGATGCGAAAATGTGTAATGGATGCAAGAGCTTATAGAGGTTGGGGGAGTGGACTTTCTGACCACTACTTGGTGGTGGCCAAAATCAAGATCCAATTAATATGCAGAAATAGAAGAAGGGAAGGACGAGAAGAAGGGGGATTTGTAAGGTGAGTGGAAAGGTTACAAGAGGATGAGAAAAAGGCAGAGTATAGGAAAGAAGTGGAGGAACGATTGGGTAAATATGAATTGGAGCAGATGGGGGATGTGGAAGGTGTGTGCAGGATATTCACAGAAGAAATATGTGCAGCATGTGATGTGGTGTGTGGGATGAAGAGAAGACGGAGGGGTGTGCATGGAACAGCGTGGTGGAATGAAGAGGTGAGAAAGGCTGTGGCACAAAAGAAGAAAGCATACAATGAATGGATGAGAAATAGGGGCGTGGAAGAAGTTGAGAGGCAGAAGAGAGAGTTATATGCAGAAAGAAAAAGAGAGGTGAAAAGATTAGTAACAGAGAGTAAGAAGAGAGCGGATAAGGAATTTGGATGGAACTTGAGTGTAAAGTGGAGGGACTGTAAGAAAATGTTCTGGAAAGAGGTGAAAAGAGTAAGACAGGGTGGAAGTGAAGTTAGCAGAGGAGTGAAAGATAAAAATGGTAGATTACTAGTGGAGAAGGGAGAAAAAGTGGGCAGACAGAGAGAACACTTTAAGGAATTGTTGAACGTAGAGGATGGACGTAATGCGAGTATAAGTGGCTGGGGAATGGCTGGGAGAAGGAGGGAGGTGAGAAGACAGGAAGAAATCAGTAGGATAGAAGTTATGGAACCAATGAAGAAAGTTAAATTGGGGAGTGTGTGGTGAAATGCTGAAGCATGGGGGAGAGATAGTTGTAGAATGGATGTGGAAGTTGTGCAGATTGGCCTGGGACGAAGGTAGAGTCCCAGAGGATTGGAAATCAGGTATAATTATTCCCTTGTACAAAGGAAAAGCGGAAAAAGAAATGTGTGGTAATCACAGGGGCATTTATCTTCCTAGTATAATAGGAAAAGTGTATGGTAGGATAATTATTGACAGAGTTAGAGAAAGAACAGAGAAATTAGTTGGAGAAGAACAGGGAGGCTTTAGGAAGGGAAGAGGTTGTGTAGATCAGATATTCATTCTTAGATCTTTAGTGGAAAAGTTTCTAGAGAAGGGAAAAAAGTTGTATGTGGCTTTCATGGATTTGGAGAAAGCATATGACAGGGTGGATACACAAGGATTGTGGAAAGTATTAAGAATACATGGAGTAGATGGGAAGTTGTTGAATGCTGTGAAGAGTATGTATGATGGTGCTAAGGCTGCAGTGTGTGTGAATGGTGAACTGAGTGAATTTTTCTCTTTCAAGGTTGGGTTGAAACAGGGATGTGTCATGTCTCCATGGCTGTTCAATCTGTATATGGATGGGGTAATAAAAGATGTACAAGGTAGGGTAGTGGATGTTGGAGTGGCCCTGGTGAGAGAGGGTAGTGTTTGGAAACACCCTGTACAGTTGTTTGCAGATGATACTGTGTTGCTGAGTGAAGACGAAGGGGAACTGCAAGGCTTGGTGGATGAGTTTGGGAGAGTGTGTAAGAAACGGAATCTAAAGGTGAATGTAGGGAAGAGTAAAGTGATGGTCTTTGAGAGAGGTGAAGTCAGTGAATGTACAGCAAGGTTGGATGGTGAGGAACTGGAAAATGTGAGTACGTTTAACCCCTTAACCGCGGGCTTGTTTTGCTTTTTCTTGCAGCTCCCGCAGGCATATTCGCGCTCCGACAGATTCTCTAAAAATATTTGCCAAAAAATCAGTTATTAGTCCTAGAATATTAAAATCACATATGCTTATGGCACATACCTTCAGCTTTCTCCTGGGGTGTTTGTTGAGCCTTCGTCGAGTACTGTAGGACTTGTGGAGACCTCTGAAGTTGGGTAACGAAGTCTCCACTTTACACTTCCCGACAACCCGTAATATGATTACCACAGCCTGATATTATCACTAGAAACACTATTCTATGATTCTCAAACAGTTTGGAATCCATACTCCAAAAAAAAAAAAAAAAAATCACTGTGAAAGCAATGAAAATTACGAGGGAGTATAACCTTCCCACTTGACATCATTTGCCGCTGGTGTTCTGTCATTTATTATTCATAAAAACACTGACAGTTTATATTTCTATTACTATATAACACTTACATATATCTACAGTCTTTATCCATAAGTTTCCTTCAATAATAGTAGTTTATTGTCACTGCTGGGATTCAATTTCTTTTTCAGTAAAATACGTAGCATTCACTTTCTCGTCCTGTATACTAGCATTGAGAGTGAATGTCACTTTCACCTTCACTCTCATAACTCATAGTATTCATACATGCTAGAGTGAAACTTTCATTTTCATTACTCCTAGTATATATAGTCGTATTCTTATAATACTACTCATTTACATTTCTATTTATGTTCTCTATTTTATTTACATTATTTACATTTCTATTTTATTTACACTGTGTTATGCACTGTCACTTGAAGTAACTTATAAAACTATTTTCCACTGTTCACTTATATTTACATTCATTGCTTTCACTTGCTGTTTACACATTATTTACACAGTAATCCCTCTAATATCCGAATGCCCAGTATCCGAACATCCCCACTAACTGGACATAATCGTCCCGGGATCCAATATTCCCAATATGGTCCAGGGGGGTATTCCCGCTTGTAATTTGAACTTGGCGCGCGGGGCAGCTTTGTTGTGGCGCGTCATTCCTCCGACGTCTGCTAGAGCGCCCCTCCATCCTCCCCACTTTCGGCCTGTCTCTCGTCGCAAGTGCACGCTCGTTGTCTTGGCTGCCTATGTGCTCACTTTTGTGGTGGTGTCTTACCTGCTGCAGGCACTCCTGCTGCTCTCGTGCCTCTCCTTCGTGTGTGTGATGATGGCCCCGCCGCCTGAGAAGAGGAAGAGAGTGGTGTTGACTCTGGAGAAGAAATGGGAGATATTGGAGAAAGTAGATGCGGGATGGTCTTCTTCCCGCATCCTCCGCGAGTTCAACCTGGCCCGATCTACTTTGTTTGATATTAAGAGATCCCGAGACAAACTCATGCAGTACACGGCCGACTTCTCGTCGAGAAGCGAACGCAACGTGGAGAGGAAGGTGATGTTTACTCCAAGTTTGCTGAAGTCGACCGCTCCACGTTGATTTGGTATCAACAGCAACGTGCTGCTGGTGTGATGGTATGTGGTACGGAGCTGAAGGCTGCTGCTGAGAAGTTTGCCAGGCTTCAAGATGCCCTAGACTTCAAGGGATCCGAGAGTTGGCTCTTCGTGTTCAAGTTACGGCATGGCCTTACCAACCGTAAAGCTCACGGCGAAGCTTCGGATGCTAACGAGGATGGAGTTGACAAGTTTCGGCACAAGGTGAAGGGCTTGATTGACAGGGAGGGCCTCACTCTCGGTCAAATCTACAACGCTGACGAAACTGGTTTATTCTATCGCTCTTTGCCAACGAACACTCTAGCCGAGGAGACGGAGAAGCGTGTACCTGGTCGCAAGCTCTCCAAGGAACGGATATCTGCATTGTGTTGTGCCAATGCTAACGGCATGCACCGGCTTAAGCCCGTTATTGTTGGCCATGCAAAGCAGCCTCGGTGTCTTCGTGGGGTGATGGATGTCCTTCCTGTCGTCTGGTACCATTCTTTGAAGGCATGGTTTACAGCCCAGATCTTCAAAGACTGGTTCCACTGCCACTTCGTCAAGGAGGTCATACATTACCAGATGGAGAAACTGGGAATCCCACTCGACCAGGTAAAGGCCCTCCTTCTCCTCGACAATGCACCTGCCCACCCGTGTGACAAGGACTTGGTGGCTGAGAATGGCCGGATTAGGTGCATGTTTCTGCCACCTAATACGACTGCTCTCATCCAACCAATGGACCAAGGAGTGATCGTGGCAACAAAGTGCCTATACCAACAGAAGTTCCTGGACGAGGTGATGGTTGTTCTCGAGGACGAGGACAATCGCAGGGAGGGACGGGACACGCGAGGCCAGTGGACTTTGGAAAACCTTCGCCGCTACAACATCAAGTTTGTAATCTACAACTGGGCCAGTGCATGGAAGGAAGTCCCTGTCAAGACCCTAGAAAATGGTTGGTCTCGTCTGCTTCTCAGAATGGATGTGGAGTACGATTTCCTAGATTTTGACGTGGATGACTTCCATGCATGTCTACGTACGCATGGCAACTATGTTGATGTGGACGATGTGCGTGAGTGGTTGGATGACGATGAGGGCGATCCTGGGTATCAGACCTTGCCTGATATCGAGATCGCATCTTCAGTTGCAGATGTCAGTACCCAGCTTGAAGATTCCGACAAGGACGGCGACGATGATGCGGACTCCTCTCAGCATGACACAACTCCAGCCATCCCCAAGCTAAGCGCACTCCAGGAACACCTAGAGTTCGTTCTCGACTACCTGGAACATCCGGACTGCGACAGGGAGATGGGGCCCTTGGGACTTGTGGAGGAAGTGCGCGCTTTCAGGCAGCGCATCATCAATCGTCAGAATTGTTGTTCCTTGCGTCAATCAACGACTGACAGTTTTTTCAGGCCCGTGACCCCCGCTGTGCCCAGCCCTGGCTCCACTCCATTGCCTCCCCAACGCAGGCCCTCATGCTCCAAGCCACAGCCCAACACATCAGCCACGGTGGAGTCACCGCTCAACGTGAGTTTGCGTCTGTCTTCAGAGTCGTCTGCAGTGGGTACGCCATCACCACGACCCAGTGACGCACCCCTAGGTCAACTGCCAGTGATACTCTCGGACTCTGACAGTGAATAGACGCCAAGAACTTCTCCACTAGACCACACGGGAATTTACAGTGTTGTGCAGTGAAAAAAACAGTGCACTGTGTTAAGGATTTACAGTTGTGAGTGAAAAGACAATTTTTGAACTAAATTTAATGTAAATAGACTTGTGTGTTTTTGCTTTTGAAAATGTTTACAAGAGTGGAAAAAGTTAAAGTGCAGAGTGCAACACTTATTAAGTTACAATGGAGCATAAGTTAGACAAGAGTGTGCACTGTGAAGAGAATGGACTTCTGAGTGCGAATGACTAAGTTCAGTGCAAGACTTCATGAACAGTGTACTGCAAGTGCTTCAGGAAATCCTTCTTACTGTCAGAGTCCGAGAGGAGGTGGTTATTCATCGAGATGGCCATGGACTTGCTGTAAGTAGGCAGAATGTTTCATACTGTACTCTACTGTATTTTCCATACTATACTTACCTCAAACACCTCATTTCACTCGTTTATGTCCCTTATTGGTGTGAATATGCTGTGTCTTAGGTGCTATGCATGTGCAGTAGGGAAGTGTTTTTCTGAGTTAGGCTAAGTTAGGGTCCATAACTACCAGTCCAGGAGCCAGGGACTTGTAAGTACCCAGAATGTTGAATATTGCATGAACCTACCTCAAAAACCTCATTTTATGCTTCTTTTTAATTTATTTCAGTCTTTTATGTGCCTTATTGGTGTGATTTGGGTCTTAAATAGGTGCTATGCATGTCCAGAGGGAGTTGTATAGGTGTTTCTCTCAGTTAGGGTCCTTAAGTACAAGTCCATAAGCTGGGGTCCAATATCCGGACAGGACCACTATCCGGACCTGCCTATGGCTCTATTACGTCGGATATTGGAGGGATTACTGTATATATATATATATATATATATATATATATCAACTTAAGCATCACAGTAGTCACTGAGCTCCCACGCATTCATTAAACTTACGATGCTGGTTGTAATGTTCCCAAAGTGAAGGGAAAAGAGGCTTTTAATGAATGGCAATAGCTGAAAATAACCTAGTGTGACATGATGCCAGTAATGCACAATGAATTTCAGCACAATATGCATCTTTACTAATATACAGTAAACAATTCCAATACTGATAATGTAATTCTATTCACAGAATATCCAAGTGCTGTCACTTAACTTGATAATATAAAACTGAAAACTACAGTATATGACCATCTATAAGTTGGATGCATTGTGAAGAGGACACATTCAACATTTTCATGAGATTTTGCCTTGGAAACATGGATTTCTAAAGTGGTAGTGGTTGTGTTAACCATGTAAAGATTTAAGGTCTAGCACCTTACGTGCAGCACAAAGTACAGTAATCCCTCTAATATCCGGACGCCCAATAACCGAACATCCCCACTAACCGAACCTTATCGTCCTGGGATCAAACATTCCCAAAATGGTCCGAAAATCCAAAAAAAATGGAAAAAAAATCGATTTTTTGCCGTCCGTAATTTGAACTTGCCGCGCGCGCCGCGTGAGAGCATTGTTTTGGTTCGTCATTCCTCCGACGTCCGATAGAGCGCCGCTGCATCCTCCCCACTTCCCGCCTGTCTCTCACCGCGACAAGACCTACGCTCTTCGTCATGGCTGCCCACGTGCTCGCTTTTGTGGTGGTGCCGTACTTGCTGCAAGGCCTCCTGCTGCTCTCTGCCCTACTCTTAGTGTGTGTGATGATGGCCCCGCCTCCTGAGAAAAGGAAGAGAGTGGTGTTGACTCTGGAGAAGAAACGGGAGATATTGGAGAAGGTTGATGCGGGTTGGTCTTCCTCTCGCATTCTCCGCGAGTTCAACCTGGCCCGGTCGACTTTGTTTGATATCAAGCGTTCCCGAGACAAGCTCATGCAGTACACGGCTGACTTCTCGTCGAGAAGCAAACGCAACGTGGAGAGGAAGGTTATGTTTACTCCCAAGTATGCAGAGATCGACCGCTCCACGTTGATTTGGTATCGACAGCAACGTGCAGCTGGTGTGATGGTACGTGGAACGGAGCTGAAGGCTGCTGCTGAGAAGTTTGCAAGGCTTCACGACGCCCTAGACTTCAAGGCATCCGAGGGTTGGCTCTTCGCGTTCAAGTTGCGACATGGCCTTACTAACCGTAAAGCACATGGCGAAGCATTGGACGCTAACGAGGATGGAGTGGACGAGTTTCGGCACAAGGTGAAAGGCTTGATCGACAGGGAGGGCCTCACTCTCGGTCAAGTCTATAACGCTGACGAAACTGGCCTATTCTATCGCTCGGTGCCAACGAACACTCTCGCCGATGAGACGGAGAAGCGTGTACCTGGCCGCAAGCTTTCTAAGGAACGGATATCTGCTTTGTGTTGTGCCAATGCTAACGGCATGCACCGGCTTAAGCCCGTTATTGTTGGCCGTGCAAAGCAGCCTCGGTGCCTTCGTGGGGTGATGGATGTCCTTCCTGTCGTATGGTACCATTCTTTGAAAGCATGGTTCACAGCTGTGATTTTCAAAGACTGGTTTCACCATCACTTCGTCAAGGAGGTCATACATTACCAGACGAAGACACTGGGAATTCCTCGCGACCAGGTAAAGGCTCTCCTTCTCCTCGACAATGCACCTGCCCACCCGTGCGACAAGGACTTGGTTGCTGAGAATGGCCGTATTAGGTGCATGTTTCTGCCACCTAATACGACTGCTCTCATTCAACCAATGGACCAAGGAGTGATCGTGGCAACAAAGCGCCTGTACCGTCGGAAGTTCCTGGACGAGGTGATGGTGGTTCTCGAGGACGAGGACGAGCGCAGGGAAGGACGTGACACTCGAGGCAAGCGGACTTTGGAAAACCTTCGCCGCTACAACATCAAGTCTGCGCTGTACAACTGGGCTAGTGCATGGAAGGAAGTCCCTGTGAAAACTCTTGAAAATGGTTGGTCTCGTCTGCTTCTCGGAACAGATGTGGAGTACGATTTCCTAGGGTTTGACGTGGATGACTTCCATGCACGGCTACGTACGCACGGCGACGATGTTGATGTGGACGATGTTCGTGAGTGGTTGGACGACGACGAGGGCGATCCTGGGTATCAGACGTTGTCTGATATCGAGATCGCGTCTTCGGTTGCTGGTGTCAGTCCCGAACTTGAAGATTCCGACGACGAAGGCGATGATGATGCAGACTCCGCCCAGCAGGACACTACTCCAGCCATCCCCAAGCTGAGCGCACTCCGGGAACATCTAGAGTTCGTCCTAGACTACCTGGAACACCCGGACTGCGACAGGGAGATGGGGCCCTTGGGACTCGTGGAGGAAGTGCGTGCTTTCCGGCAGCGCATCATCAATCGCCAGAATCGTCGGTCCTTGCGTCAGTCAACGATTGACAGTTTTTTCAGGCCCGTGACCCCCGCTGTGCCAAGCCCTGGTTCCACTCCGTTGTCTCCCCAAGACAGGCCCTCATGCTCCGAGCCACAGCCCAGCACATCAGCTACAGTGGAGTCACCGCTCGACGTGAGTTTGCGGCTGTCTTCAGAGTCTTCTGTAGTCGGTACGCCATCACCACTACCCACCGATGCACCCCTTGGACGCCTGCCAGTGATACTCTCGGGCTCTGACAGTGAATAAACAGCAAGAACTTCTCCACTAGACCACACGGGAATTTTGAGTGTTGTGCAGTGAAAAAAACGGTGTGTTGTGTTAAGGTTTTCAAGTTGGGAGAAAAGACTAAGTAGAAAAGAAATTTAACGTAACTAACCTTCTTTGTTTTGGCTTTGGAAACTTAAAAAAACTTGGGAAAAGTTAATGTGCAACACTTAAATTTAATGGAACATTATTTGGACTAAAGTGAACACTGTGAAAAGAACGGACTTCTGTGTGTTAGTGACTAAGTTCAGTGCAAGACTTCAGGAAGAGTGTAGTGCAAGTGCTTCAGGAAATCGTTCTTACTGTCAGAGTCCGAGAGGAGGCGGTTATTCATCGAGGTGGCCAGGGACTTGCTGTAAGTAGCCAAAATGTTTCATGTTGTACTATTTTCCATACTATATTTACCAGAATGTTTCATATTGTATTTTTTCCCATACTATACTTACCAGAAAGTGTCATACTGTACTTCTTTCCATACTAAACTTACCTCATGCATGTGCAGTAGGAATGTGTTTTTCAGAGTTCGGTTAGGTTCGGTTAGGTTAGGTTCGGTTAGAGTCCATAAGTACCAGAATGTTTATTAATGTATGAACATACTTCTAAACCCACATTTTATGTGTCTATTGCATTTATTTCAGTCATTTATGTGCCTTATTGGTGTGATTTGGGTGTTAAATAGGTGCTATGCATGTCCGGAGGGAGTTGTATAGGTGTTTCTCTGTGTTAGGGTCCGTAAGTACAAGTCCATAAGCTGGGGCCCAATATCCGGACAAAACCAATATCCGAACCTACCGATGGCTCTATTGATCCGGATATTGGAGTGATTACTGTATTGCATTAGCCTAGCTGAAAGAGAACACTGTATTATTCCCCCTCATACAAATGATCAAGTCCATCTTTGAATGCCATTTATGGTTGGAAGAGAATTCTCACTGAGCAGTTTATCGGTGGTACTTAAAGTAATTACTGTATAGTATACAATACCTATGAACTTTCCCACAATTCATTAGTCAAAAAAATTAATTATACCCTATTTGATCGACCTGTGCACCTGAGATGTAGCTATGGGGCGAGTAGGGTGTGCTTGATTTGCGGCTGCTGATTGGCCGCCGATGATGTAAATCTACAGCTCTTCTTATTTTAACATATTTATATTTTTCAACTGCCTGCAATATAAGCAGCCATTTTAAATGTGGAATAGTTTCCGAAGCTAAAGAGGTCAAAATTTAGCTTTAAATGCTTACTGTAATCAAAGAAAATTAAAGCTGATTATAAAGTTTTATAAAACGATGAGTGACGTTTCAAGTAAATTATCCATCCACGGTGTACACCCACATCCGCATGTTGCAATACATCCACCCATGGTGTACACCTATGCCTGCATGTTGCACTATAATATCCACCCACAGTGTACACACACTCAAAAAAGTATCGTTACAGGGGGGTGCAATGAGTTTCATACTGAACAATCCAGCTGTCTCAGTAGGGTTGGAGGAAGGCTGTTATCAAACATTTCATCCGTGGTGTCAGTTTGTATCGCGCATAAGGTGTAACGATACTTTTTTGAGTGTGTGTACACCTACATCCGCATGTTACACTACAATACCTGCCTCCATTTACTTCAATGGCATCATCGATGGCCAATCAGCAGCCGCGAATCAAACACACCCTACTTGCCCCACATATCTCAGGTGTACAGGTCAACATATAAATTATGGTATCCTTTAAACAGAATTGCACTCACAATGACACAACTCAAACTCAATAATGAAACCACCAATATTTTGATCTAACTATCTATCTATAGGCAGATGCCATAATCCCACAAATGGTAGCCATTTGTCTGTAAGTTAGTGGTTTTACAGGAAGGGGTACTAACCCTCTGCAAACCCACTCGACACGTAGGGAACACATGTGAGTCAGTTATATGGTTACCACCAAGTGTTGTAAACGGTTTCCTGGCTTAGCCTAAAGAAAACCATTAGGTTTGTCATTCAGTGTAACACTACCTGAAAAAGAAAGAAGAGTAATAAAAAGCTACAGGAAAGATGGGAGAAATAGGAATAGAGGAGGGCAGACACAGAAAAAGAATGATTAAGGTGAAGGAAGAAGTAGGCAGCACTACATCAAGTGAGTGGACAATGGTTACCAATATTTAAAATGATGATTATCTAAATGTCAGATTATGATTTTTGACTGAGCTAAAATGTGCAAAATCCTAAATTCACCATGAAAAATAAAAATGTCATTTAGCTAATCAAAAGATCCAAGTAAACCAAAATGGATGTTGTGAGCCATTTTATAACAAAGCGAATTTTACTTCAATCAATTTTGGAAAATTTACACAATATGAACAATGATGCATTGCATTATTACAATCTGAAACACTTTGTAAGGAAGATGACAGTATTGGAGGGCAACTTTACACACAGTCAATGCAATTTTCTTGGATGATTACATCTGCATAGCATTAACTGGACCACATAAAATACAGCCATAATGAGTCCAGTGTATTGAGGTTTTACTGCACACACATAATAAAAAAAACAATATTTGTGGTTAAAGCAGAGAACTTACTTTCCTTCGTACTGACTCTCCCATTAATCCACACTTCATTTGAGTGGTAACAGTAAGTAAGGGAACCTATAGGCAACAAATAAGCACCCTGACTGGTTTACACAAACCAGGTACTTCATCATGAAGCAGCCACTGCATATGGTTTTATACTCACATCTTATTATGATATTATATTGTACACTCACATCTTATTATGGTACAAAATTAAAGTACTGCACTGAAAGAAAAATAAATAAACAGGGAAATGCACAAACAGCTGAGGTGAAAGTTAGTATAATGAATGTGAAGAATATCCAAGGTATGGTAACACAAAGGTGATTCTGTATAGCCTATCTTACCTTGACCACAACTGACAGCATTTAGTGACAGAAGAAACAAAAATCTCCTTGTTTAAGAAATCTACACAGAGAAATATCTGACACAATCAATGCATCTACTGTCTAGCTGCAGTACATTTGGCAAAATGAAAGGTTATCTATCCAAAGATCAACCATGAATAAATGGGAAGGCAAAGTGGCCAACCAATCTCAACTTTGGCTATGTTCACTCAGGTATGACAACCTGGAAGTACTTATTCCCTATGAAAGCTTCATAGGAAGTTCCAAGACAGCAGGTAATTGAAGAAAATAATCTATCTATAATCACACATACATAAACCAGAAGTAACTTACAATTTTCATCCAAGAGTAGAACAGAGATCTCAAGAGTGTTGCCCTGTACAACAGCAGGTGGCAAGTGCAAGAGAACTACCAGCCTGGAACCTAGCAGACCTTCAAGATGGACACTCTGGACATGCTCACTGCCTACACGTAAATTTGTGAGCACACTGACCATGGTAATCCTGAACATCCTTCCCTCCCTTCTTCACTCTCGAGGACACCGCTAAGGTTTATCGCAATTTCCAAGGTACACCTTTGCAGAATACCAGATTATCATGAATGGATAAACTGTTTGTACCTTAAGGTTAGGAGAAGCAGCAATAAACGTGGACTAGGTGTTGGAGAGGGTGGAGTGTAAGCCACAGCAAGTGAGGTGTTCTGCTCCAGTGCACCCGAGGCTCGCCGTCCCTCCTTCATGCTGCCCGATTATGACCCCCCGGTTACGCTCCATGGCTTTCTGTCAGCAAATAACTTACACATTAATACATTCTTATGGAAATTTAGTTTCATTATGTACTACAATTAACACATTTTTCTTAGGCAAAGGTATGGAAATTCTGCAACTCGCGCTTCCAAATTCGAGAACAACAGCTCTTGTTGACAGCTGATGGTTCCAACAATATCTCTCTGCCCAGAAATATACCAATTATTGCATTAACGTATGAACCAAACATTATATGATCATAGAGTTTTGCAATTTAATTAATGGTATATACGTTATATTAAAAGTATGCCACAAACCTGTTTCCTGAGACAATAGTGCTGAGTTAAAGTTTTTAGTTTTCCGTTTCAAAATATAGTAATAAACGTCTTATGTAGAGGCGCAAACATTACAACTCTTGGCAAACTGTTTGATCAGATGGAAGGAATAAGTGGGGAGGGACCCACCCCTCCCTCCCTCAATCTTGCAACCCCATCAAACAGTTTGCAAAGACTTGAAATGTTTGATCATTGGCGGAAGATGCCTCTAGGGTGAACTGAGACTCTAACATTTACTATAAGCAAAAGTTGACTTATAAAATCTATATAAGAAGTAAAAGTGTATACAAATAATATTAAAACAAATATAATACAAAATTGAGGACTTCAACTTTACAAAAAAATTTAATGGTAGTATATAAGTATGTAGTGATGGTGGTGGTTGGGGCAGTGGGGAGACAGTGGTGTAGTCAGTGTTTATCCAGCAGAGTGGTGAGGGTGTGTGTACTCTACCACTCGCCTCTAAATCCCTTGCTGTCTTCGCATTGACTCAAATTATTGTATCAACACCTTCCTGAGAATCATCTTGACGGGAAGAGAATGTATGGCAAGTGTCTTTAGACTAAATACCGGCACAATCTGGTATGTAGACGAGTTACTACATACGTCAAAGCAGTCGTAGAAAGTTATGACAATCTTGAGGTTCAGTGAGAAAAGCTGTGGTAATATTCCAAGTTTTAGAACTGTTTAGATCCCAGACGTCAGATACCAACGCTATAGCATTGCTGTCGCCAGGTGGCGGTGCTATCAGTAAATAATCGGCGTACAACCAAGGTAAGTATCTTAATGATTTGCATGTGTAAATCTTACCTTAGCAGCTAAGAAAATGACTTGTGACCTTACGAGCTAGATCCACGTTTCTTTTCATAAACAAATGATAGCACTGAGAACTCTTCAAGCGATCTGTCATATTCGATTAAATTATGCAGATATATCCAAAATTCTTTAGACTGTAGGCCTGATTTGTGATTATCGAAGTAGGAAATACGGAGACCAGCTTTCGATAATGTTGAATAAGTGAAAATTTTACGTAGTGGTTTTTATAGTAGTAGTTGGTTATTGCTGTAATTCAGAATCATCGTGGACTTTTTATCAGACGCACGGTGTTTATTACTGTAAATATTAATGTCTTTTAATTACCCGTAACCAACTAGGTTACTGTCAGTTGTCAATTGAGATGTGAAAAACATAAGTTGAATAGTCAGTTAAAGCCGTGTATGTGAAAATTGTGCCCATTTCGTAAACTGAAAATCTCGTTTGGGTAGGCCTAATTGTGACCATATGCTGTAGAAAGCAGGCGTCTCACGATGCATATGTTTAATTAGCACCAGTCTAAAATTAGGTATAGAAGTCGTTGCGTGTTATACATCTGGCCAACGCGAATTTGGCCACTGCTGATGTACCAGGGAGAACTGACATTAATACCGTACCATACGAAGTAGGTGTACAGTGTTGGGAAAATATACTTTAGCAAACATTCAAATACTATATTTCACTAGGGTTGCCAGGACATTCAGAACATATTGTGTAGGTATACACTGTAAGTAACTTGTATAACTTGTAGATTGCTGGTATTTTTTTTTTCTTTTTTACAGTGACACCCTTTGCAAGTGCTCGTAAGTATTGCAGGTGTTTAAAAGTGTGGTAAACGTTAATGATGTTGGCTATAAATTAAGTGACTACATATGACAAGTTTTCACTGGTTGATACAGTAACTATTACCAGTAAGCCATGTAGGCTACTGTATAGACTGTGAACAGTGAAATGCAAGTACAAGTATATAGACCTAGTGTATTAGTTTGTATGTACGGTTGTAATTGTAAATATTGTATTAATTATCACTTGGGCTAGGCAGAAGCCAGGGACGACATTCTCTTGGGATTAGGAAGCTCCTTAGCACCTCTTCCGTACTAGCATGTTTCCACATAGGTCGGTGACATGCTTATTCTCGTGTTCGTTAGCCTATACCACTATGAAAAGATCAAAAGAACTGGTACGAAAGACATGTAATAATAATAATAATAATAATAATAATAACAGTAATAATAATAACCGTTGTGAAAAGAAAAATAACTGATCCGGCATAATAATAATAATAATAATAATAATAATAATAATTTAACAACAAGAGGGTGAGAGCCTGCACAAGTTGTTGATTCCGAAGAAGTTCAGCAAAAGAAACTAAGACTCATGCAAACAGCCCAGAAGGAGGTGCTGTGGTGCCTTCTAAGGTCACTAGAATACGGCCCTTTTGTAAAGCTTAGAGAAATGCTTTAATTTAAGAAGGCGGTTTGCGTGAAATTTATTAGAACATAAGAGGTGAGAACGGCATTGGTAAGGGGGAAATAGAAGTCATTGTAGGCTATACTGATTAAGTATACCGGTATAAACCATCATTCGAAAGGATACCGGTAGCCCCAAAATACTACAAATGTTTTTAAACAGTGAGATAGTTTTACAATTAGACATCAAACCAAGACGGTACCAGTAACCAGAAGAATGTTAATAATGTTCACAGGCAGTGAGACACATGCAGATGTTGAGCGATTGAATATTTTTCGATTTAATGTTGACATTCGATTTCCTAGAAGCGACTAGAATATACGAAGTTGTTGAGGTGAACAGGAAGAGTCTGAACACAGTCTAACGTGAAGAACAAAAGTAAGGAAATTTGTTGGACTATGTAAATTTTAATTTACGGGCATGAGTCATGGTACAGTACAATTGCAACTGATCAGAAAGTATTAGGATTTGAGAATAAAATACTGAGAAGGATTCTTGGGGTAAAGTGGCAAGACAGAGGTACAAATGAAAGAGTAAGGGATATTACGAGAGTGGAACCAGTTAATGAATATGTGAGACTGTCTCACTGGAAGTGGCTGGGGCACATATACAGAAAAGAAGGTTGTTTAATACAGGATGTGCCAGAGTGGATTGCTAGAGGAAGAAGAGGTAGAGGTAGGCCGAGGGAAACCTGGTTAAGGACAATGAAAAAAGAAGCAGGAGAGGAGTGTTGGTGGGACCTGAAGGAGATGGCAAGAGACAAATATTGGTGGAGAGAGTTCATTGAGGCCCTATGCATCCCGTGGGGTGCCACAGGAAATGATTGATTGATTGATTGATTTGATGTTAGTTCCCTCGGTAAAAATAGTTTCCCTAGAATATGTACCGTACGGCATACAGTGGATATATATATATATATATATATATATATATATATATATATATATATACCGGTATCTATAAGACAGTGAAACCTCGAATTTCTACTCCTCAGTGGCAGTCGGCGGCATCCCAGGGAGGGAGCAGGGCGTAGATCAGCGGTTCGCAGCCTTTTTCATATCAGTACTTGTATACCGACTTCTGCAACTTTGTGTTACCGTACCCACGTCATCATACACACTGTAGTAGTTGTATAATAAATAGGCTAGATGTGGTTTATTGAATTAATAAAAAATGGCTTGATGGTAAATCTTTGTTCACATAATCTTAGGTTTTATATCCACTGTATATCCCACATGGTTTGTTTAAGAGTTTAATGAGTGCGGTTTTCCTTATATAAATATGAAATACATATAAATAAATTATATATATATATATATATAATTTATACCATAATCTTATTGCTTAAGTTCTTGAAAACGTTTGCCCACTGTGGGGGGGGGAAAAATCTTGTGTACCGGTACCATGAACAACCTTTGATAGTAATTGTCCCATTAAACAGCCATTCGGTGTTGTGTTTGGCAGAGCACATGGAAGACCATTACCCCTCAGTCTGTTGCACAGCTTTGCTTTGGCAACTGAGAGCAGATAAAAGTCACCTTGCTGCGATAAGTACGGGTAATGGTGAATGGTAGCAAAGGGAGCAAAGCACTGTTGGAGGGACGAGGATATTCGGGCAGCAAAACGGGAAAAAAATGCCAAAAATAATTTCTTGAAACCCCTCTTTGAGCGTCGTTGAGTCAAATCTCAGTTATGAGAACGATTTTTTTTTTTTTTTTTTTCAGGGTCTGCATTGCATCTTCTGTGTTGTTGCAGCAAGGAAGCTTGAAGGTTGTGGAATCCATGCATAGTGGCTAGAATCCAAGTCTTTATATTTTTTTTTTTTTTTCTAATCAGGTATCCTTTCGGCAAGATGGCAAGATTTTTTTTTTTTTTTTTTTTTTTTTTTTGAGTGAATGGATGAAGGAAACCAACTTGGGAGGTGCACTTCACACATCCTTCCGTAATTGTATTCTTTAAACACTATTGGTTGTTCTGCATTTATATGCTCTTCTTTTTCAGAGGATAATCTGATCAAAGATGCACGTGCCTTATCAAAAAGGTAAACAGAGCACTTGTCTCATTAGAGAAAATGATTGTTTATTCATCTGCTGAGAGTACAGCAGTCAAGTAACACATTGTTGCAGGCGTCTCAGGCAGCCATGCCAACTTTGGTTTCAAACATGGTTAGTCCGTTCACAAAGTTTTCTCGCATTATAGGAAGTCTGACATACGCCAACCTAAATATGGTCTGAGGTACCGCTATTCAATATTCCATGGTCTACGTTTCCTCTAGGTTACAGGTAGTTTTGTCGGACTTCTGGTACCGGTAGGTGAGTTTTTTTTTTCTTTCTCTCTCTCAACCTTCCATTACCCACATTAAAACATCCAAATTACCCACTGATGGGTAATTACGGCACCAGTAGGTTGGGAACCACTGACGTAGATGATGGAACTATAATATTACTGGCGATAATGGATAAGAAGGAAAGCTTCTTTGGTAAAGGTACAGACGAAAGTAGATGATATAGGTCTAATCATAGAACAAGAAGTGTACTTGCCGTATAGACAGGTTACCATACGGTACGTCGCCAGTTTTATTGAACAGACAAAAGATGCTTACAATCAGCGTTTCGTAGTGTGAGTGGCAGCCTAAAGATGGAATGAATGGAAGAGTATAAAAGAGAATAAATTAAGATAAATTTTAGAAATATGCCTGGTTAAGAAATAACGAGCAGTAGGTCAAATCGAGAGTGATGCCAGAGTTTCTCAGGACATTCGCGGATTATTGTCTTAGGTGATTGTGATTTGTTAATAAGATATTTACAAGACCTCATTTAAATTGGTTACATATTCTTCTCCATTTGTTTGCTGCAGGGTGTAGTCTGCCGGTGCATAACATTTCACTTCCCCTTTCAGTCAGTATTTCCACACTATCGAATAGCACGTCCTAGTATTTCCGTTGGGTTGGTAGGAACCGCAAGTAGAAAAACACAAGTTGAAACCCGGTGTCCAGTATAATGGGTTAAACAACCATTTAGCAGTCATGAAAGTGTTGGCAATTGTAGGGCTTCCAGTATGTGGGAGTATCTCTCAAATGTAGGCTGCTGGCGTTTAGTCGAATATTAGGGATGTCTCGCAGTGTGGTATTGATGTGTTATTGCAGTAGTGTAATTCGTTGCTAACCGTGACCCTTTCGGTAGTGCGTATGGAGCAACATTTTGTCGAAGGGTAGCATTACACGACAGTGTAGTGTGTGTGCAGCACCAATGCCGGTAAGCAGTTGACAGCTATGGGTAGGCTCTAGCAAGTATCATTGCTAGTTAGCTACTAGACGACATCTTTATTACCAGTTACCTGGACTTGTTGTAGGTATTCGTGAGTAAACTGTAAATGGAGTACTTAGGACCTTTTTTTTTTTTTTTTGGGGGGGGGAGGAGGGGCTAATTTAGACCCTCGCTACATCCATGCGGTACCCCAGCTCAGAAAGCACATCTCACTGGGTGTACTGTAGCTACCGGTAATGTAAACTACCCGTGCCGTGCCCCCACTAGCCCCACTCATCATTTTACCGTACTGTCCTTCCTGTAACTTCTTCCCTTACCCTCCACATAAAATATCTTTGAGGAATTTCCAATTTAAACGCTCCGCCTCCAACACCACTCCACCCACAACTCCCGTCTTCACAGGATGTACTCCATCCTCTTAGTTCCGACTCCTACCTAGTCCACCCTGCATATTTGCACACTTCTTTACTGAATAGTTTCAGCCTTCAGCAGGGAATGTAAATTGTTGCTTGAACCGGCAGCCTTTGGCCTATGCCCAAGCGTTGTCACTGTCAGTTGCACTATTAACGATGATATGCCCTAGAAGTAAGCTGGTAATCAGCTTAGATTAGGTGTTTGCCAAAACGTCATGCGCATGAATTTCTAAGCTTGCGATACCGTACAGTACGGGTAGGTGGTATTACTATATCTGACAGTAGGCTATCGTAAAGGTGGTATTACTATATCTGACAGTAGGCTATCGTAAATCAGTTGAGATTTATACAGTACCAGGTACGGTAACTGGTGTTATTATCGGCTTACTCTCATTTCATTAAAAAATACATGCCGGTACCGGTAGTACCATCCCCCTGAGCTTCCAGGTGCCCTAGTAATCGTCACAATAATTATTTCTTTTTAAATAACAGAACAGAGGAAGGAAAAACAGGTGACCACAAGAAATAATCATACACCATATTACTGGCATCTTCCATTCATAAAAAAAATCTGTAACAGTTGGACTTGAACAACTGTAGGTTGAAGTTTTGGGGGAAACAACTCCGGAGAAGCGAGTTCCAGAGAGATGCAGTTCGGGGAATAATAGAATTCTGATAGGCAGAAGTTCTGCAGTATGGCTGTGTGACATTCCAGTCATGAGCGCTACCAGATGCCCATGTAACACGAGGGAGGGCATGGAGACGTGGCACAATGGTCCCAACTTCGTCGGAGCATTTACCATAAAAGTATCTAAATAATGCAAGGAAGGCAACATTTCTTCTTACTTATAGGGGAGGTAGGTAGTTTATTTTTAATAGCAGGGTTATTAGTAATTCTAACAGCTTTGTTCTGAATTTTGCTTGGTAGTTTTAGTGCAACCTCTCCACATCCATTCCACAAGGGTGAGCAATATTCAAGCTGAGAACGCACATGACTCATAAATTATAGCTAACTGCTCGTCAATTAAGAAGTTACGGACTCCGTACAATAATCCAAGTGTCTTTGAGGCTGTTTTAGCAAGTGATCTGATATGAGAGGTCCAGCTGAGGGCATTGTTAAGTGAAACACCGAGAAGTTCAGTACATTTGGAGATGGGAATATTAGTAGCATTGAAGGTAATATACGAATCTGGCAATATCTGTCTGTTAGTAAATTGTACATATTTGGTTTGACTAGCATTAAATGAGACAAGGTTATTTTGTCCCCATTCAGTGATCTTAAGTCTTTATTTATGGAGATGGCTGCACTGAGATGTTAATTTTTGTGAATGGGTGTTTGAGTGTGAATGAACTGTGAAGTGTTGAGCCATCTGCATATGAATGGATGGGATTGTGAGTGACAGACAAGAGATCATTATTATGAACTAGGAATAGGGTTGGCGCCAGAACTGATCCTTGTGGCACGTTGGCATTAAATGAGTGGAAATTGGAATATACATCATCTACTTTTATTCTTATATTTCTGTCGCTGAGATATGAGGAAAGCAGAGGGACAAAAGACGTTAGTCCACAGCAAAGGAGTTTGGACAGCAGGGAATGGTGCCACACTGTTGAAAGCATTAGAAATATCGAGGACTACTGCATGTGTTTTTCCATGTTGGTCAGTTGATTGATGGATGGTATGAGTCGGGAGATTGAGTATATCAGTGGTGGATCTTTCGTGGCGAAAACCATATTGTCTGTCACTAAGTTGTTGGAGTCAAGGTGTTTAGCCCTGTGCCTATTAATTACTGTTTCAAATATACGAGTATACTTTACCAAGTGAAGACGTGATAGCTATTGTTCTATAATCAGAGGGGTCAGAAGAACTTCCTTTCTTTGGAATTGGGTGGATATTGGCGTCTTTCCATTACGGTATGTTAATAAATCGATGGAAAGATATCACTATATCGTATTGGTCATGTTTGAAATATTGTATATAGTGAATGTGTTACGGTACACTATAGTGTATATAGTGAATGTGTTGCGGTATGGTACACTATTTAGCAATATAACACGCATCGCACAGTGCTTAACTAAGTCGTGGCTACCGTACGGTACTGTACTAAGAAAGGGTGTTTCATCCAGCGGTCAGCGAATCGGATAGCTGCTTTCCATATTTGTTAGTAGTAGTTAGTAGTAGTAGTAGTAGTAATAGTAGTACCGTAACCCCAGACTCATCTGGACATGAACCCGGTGGTTTGCAGGTTAAGTTACCATTTTGCCGCAGTGTACCATCCTCCTTTGGGGTACAAGGAGGGATTTAAGAGTTGTTGTATAACCACTTCTCCTGCCCTGGTATATCTGCGCCACCACCTGAAGGCACCTTCTCCAGCACCTTGTCAGTTGCCTGTAACGTAGCCTACTTATAAAGTGAATATCGATGTAGGTAGCACTGATATTTAATTTTTCGATGCTGACAATTAATTTTTAGTCAGCAGTACTCGTGTATATCTATATATCTATATCTGTCTGTCTGTATCTATCCATCTATCTATCTGCGTGTGTGTGTGTGTGTGTGTGTGTGTGGTAGTAGGTGGGGGCGCTCACCGTCCACTCACTTGATGTAGTGCCGCTCCTAGGTGTTTGCCCATTCCTCTTCTCCATCCTTTCCTTCCATCCTCTTCTGTCTTTCCTTCATTCTTGCCTCGTTCTTCTGCCTATGAGTGTGACTTTAGACTTCCTCTTCTGTCTTTCCTTCATTCTTTCCTATTCCTTCTGCTTGTGGGTGACTCTACACTGAGTGACAAGCCAAATGGTTTCCTTTACACCAGGAATCCATTTACTACGCTGGGCGGTAACCATATAACCAAATTTTGGCGCCTGGTGGTTTAATGGGTAATTATGGCGCTCCAGTTAGATTTATATCCAAGGGGTGGTTGGGGTTTATTGCTCACGTAGCCTAATGCCACTCAGAGATGAATGAGGCTGGTCACCCTCATCTTAAATGTCGGGACCAACTTGCCTAGCCCCGGGCTCCAACGCTCCTCAGGGGCAACGTAGAATTGGATGATGAATGAATGAATGAATTATATATATATATATATATATATATATATATATATATATATATATATATATATATATATATATATACTGTATATATACCGTATGGCCTGTGTACACACACACACACACACACACACACACACACACACACACACACACACACACACACACACACACACACACACACACACACACACACACACACACACACAAAACCTTCGTTACTTTTAGTCGTTTGGCTAGAGTCTGTGAATGTATGTACAGAGTAGTTGGTCGTATTATTATTATTATTATTATTATTATTATTATTATTATTATCATTATCATTATTTACGTATGTCATCTTTTGTTACTCTTGTGTAGTGTACGTTGTAAGAATTCTACTGGGAATCATTTAGCAGTTTTCATGGCTTATGCGTCATATCTCACCCTGTTAATAGCGCACTTTACTGCCTATGTACGGTAGCTCCCCAGCCTGATGTTAAGGGTCAGGCAGTGACTAATCCTCCTCAGGACGCATTATGCATTAGGGAGGAGTAAGCCGTGCCGGTACCTCATGATGAATCAGAACGGCTTGGCATGGCGTGGGGGAGGGGGGCTGATGTTTCCGGGTGAAGGTGATGCTGCCGCTACTGCTGTCATTTTCCCTTGCCCTATACAGATGGAACTTCACACTCCGTTGTCATTAGCTGGCCACTCATCAAGTTATCGAATTGCCTTATGGTTTGGTACAGGGAAGGCATGCGTCGGTGGCTTTGCCCATTGCATAGACAGTACACAGCTACATATCCTTATATGTTGATGTTGTTGGTGCTGAACAAGACAAGGTGGTTAAATTGATTATCATGTAAAAACGATTGCCGGTGTAGTGTTTCACATCACTGATCAGACATCAAAGTTTCTGCACGGAATCTTGGTAAAGCTGGGATTACATCATCAAGGGCGATGCAACTGTGGCCACGCACTGTTCCATATTGGCAGGTTTCTCAGTATGGGACTCTTTAGCTCCTGAACTGTAGAAGTTGGATAGATCAGGTAGTAGAGTGATAGCCTATGTGGATTAGGAAAATAGCTTTTTAAAGTCCATCTCCGAAGGTGCTTGTCACCACTTAACGTGTCCATCTTGTACCGTATGTATGGCCTGCATAGGCTATATATGGTTAATGTCGCCACCTTGAGTGACGACCTCAGCCATAATGACGTAGACTGGACTCAGTCTCTGTGTTGTCATGGAGGAACAGTGGAACTGACTTGTCATTTGTCACAGCCAGCGAGGTACTTGAGAGCCTTGCATACAGTATGAAAGCCAGGCACCGATTTGCCTGACTATTTATTTAGACTCGTTTAGACGCCAGAGGCGAGATAGAGCACACTTCTGGTTTTGGCACGTAAGCATTATGCATCGGGCTGAATTACAAAAGTGAAGATATCCATCAGTATGAACATTTCATAGAACCTAAAGTAGGGGAGAGGGGCACCCACCACTCACGTAGTTGATGTAGTGCTGCCTTTATTGTAGTGCTTACCAAGGAACCACTTACTAAGTTAGGTGTTAATCGTATAACCAGATGGACGCCTGGTGGTCTAAAGGTTAAGGTACTTCAGCCGGTTGTGGCCCATATGGGTTTTCATGGAATGGCTGGTTAGGGTTACCAAGGTGTGTGTCAGCGGTATTTCCCCGTTCAAAGAGGATTACTTGGTTGTTCAAATTTTCATTGCTAATGGATGTTGACGTCGTGATTTTTCCAACAATTTATTAAAGAAAGTGAAAGAACAAAAATAAGATATCGCTAAAAAAAAAAAGTTGCTGGTCGTTAGTAACAGACGACACTTTGGTGACCCCAATATGACAGATACTGCATGTTCATCAGTTAAGATCTGGTCGTGTTAGGTCAAGGGTGATAGGCGGGTGTGTGGCAAAATAACTGCTCTGCTTAACTCTGTGTGAACTTTTACCTTTCAGCTGTTATGCCGGTGAATACGGTACCCTATGTCTGCCATCTGTCTGCCCAGTACGTCCTGAAATATTACACTGATTTTTCGGAACATTACGAGAGGGCATTCATTCACTTTCATTCACTCCATTATTCTCTCTCTCTCTCTCTCTCTCTCTCTCTCTCTCTCTCTCTCTCTCTCTCTCTCTCTCTCTCCTCTCTCATTCCCTTATAATATTCTGTACGTTTCACTGTCCTTTTTAAATAACATGTCTGTGCGCCGTAAAATTATTCATTGCTTTCACTTTGTCGGGAACGTTCTAATTCTCCCCAGGAAATAAGTCATCTAATATTCCCGGTACAAGAGAATCTGTGTGTGTGTGTGTGTGTGTGTGTGTAAATGAATTGTAAATGTGAAAGGGAAAATAAATCAGTAGCCTAGTGCACCGGTACTGAATATTATCGTATAGCGGTACCTGAAATTAAATTAGGTACTGTAGAATATCGTCTGGTGACTGCTGCTGCTGCTGCTTTTTTTTTTTTTTTATATCCCCTCCATCCATGTGGGAATAGTATTGTGAAGATCAGTACCGTCCTTCTAAATACAGTTCACGATTTGGAGTTGTAGTGTGAAGTTTAATACTAACCCTCATATTACCGTCCGTTGGCCCCAAGTACGCCAACGGCTGTGGTTACCAGCCATTATTACTACTTTCATTATTTATTACCGGTAACGTTACAATATTAATGAAGACATTAGTCTGTTGGAGTAGCTGGTCTATGCGACTCGATCACGGTAGCTTCGTAATCCATACCCGCCAGAGAGAGAGGCCTGAGAGCTAATGATCTTGTGCCCCTGAATGCTGACCTCACGAGGGAGAATGTCGACATCTCATCCACGCCATAACAGAACTCTGAGGTTGACCCTTCTTATAAAGACCCTCTGCCAGTCTCAAGTAGAATCTCACCGCCTCTGGACCCATCCCACCTGATGCTGGGAACACAAGGGGAGTGAATCGACCGTGGTCCACACGTAACGGTTGGATTCTTTCTTGATATGTTCTGTTTTTTTCTTGTTCATTCCTTGTGTGTGCAGCCTCGAGAGACAGTTCACGATGACATGCTGCCAAAGGATCAAATTAATATGTCGAAGAAAGCCCTCTGGCCAGTTGTCCAGAAACCTCTAGCACTGACATCTTCTCTTGCATCATTTGATGTATTTGCTGTTCTGTGGATGAAGTGCTACTTCTGCTGCAGCTACAACTACTATACTACTACTACTGCTACTATTACTATTACTGCTGCTGCTGCTCCTGCCGCCGCCGCCGCCGCCGCCACTGCTGCTGCTGCTTAACTCCTTCTCCTCCTCCTCCTCCTACTACCATTATAATGTACTCTACTGTATTGTACTCTACTTCATTCTACTACTACTACTACTACTACTACTACTACTACTGCTGCTGCTGCTGCTGCTGCCGCCGCCGCCGCCGCCGCCGCCGCCGCCGCTGCTGCTGCTGCCTAGTAAAGATGGTGTGCGAGAAAGCTAAGTTGGCTGGTGTCAACTCAGTCCCCTCATTACGAGCCTGCTAAGGTAATGAACATCGTGTGGTAGCGGGAAGAATGAATAGGCAGGGGAGAAAATCGTAGTGCACGGGAGACTCCTTTAAACTGAAGGGATTAGCCTGTTGGAGGTTACTCTGAGGGTCGTATTGCTAGTGGTTTTGAAGACCGCGTAGCACATTTTTCTTGGGGAGTTATTCTGCACATTATACCTCAGCACCCTCCTGTACAGTACCGGTATGTTATTGATGCCAACTGTGTCGATATTACAGTGGTAGAAATAACGTAGAAGAGGATGTGGAAGTTTGATACGCACAGTGAATAAATCGCCAAGGAAGAGTTGCTACCAAGCATTTCTTGCCGCCTACAGTACGGGCCTAAATCATCTCTAATTCCATCCATCCATCATCCAGTGTTCCATTTTTTCCCCATCAGGAGCGATGGTATCCGGGGCTAAGCTACAGGGTCCTTGAGCTGAATAAAAGGGCCAGGGATGATCAGTAGCTGCACTGAAGGGGTTAACAGTACCGGTGTGGGAAAGCCAGTAGGGTAGACGAAAAGTGCATGAACAAAGCTGATACGATGATAAAACTCTTACCGTGTAGCCCAGATTTTGATTGGCACAAAGGACAGGAGACATGGGAAGTTTCTGCTCTCTCCTTTCCTTGTCCCTTCTCCACACACACACACACACACACACACACACACACACACACACACACACATGGTGACGTGGTTGATCGAGCATTCAGCTTCCATTCCAAGTGGCCCGAGTTCGAGCCCCGCGCAGACCGCGCTACTTGCGTGGGTGAGCTGAGCTCTCAGTTGTCAAGTGTAGCTCAAGGCCCACTGTGGTGGAACACTCGCAGGGGTTCGAAACTCAGAGGGGTAAAGAGTGGGCGGCGTGTCCCCTTGTGCCAATGCCTCACTTCAGCCTCGGTGAGGCATGGTAGTGTGTCGGCGCTCCTCAGGAGCAGCCAGGGTCAGCCTGTTGACCCACTTAGTGTAGGAAACTAAATTAAGGACTATAGTCGCGGCGCGCGGCTCTGAGGTTGTTATTATCGTGCCCTGGCAACCTACCACTCAAAAGTACGTTTGATTCCGTGTATAATATGAGACGCATGTGATTCGTGTATAATATGTTCGTGTATAATAATGTTCGTGATTAATATATATGTACATAATAATATGATTCGTGTATAATATGATACGAAATCGGACTCACTTTTGAATGGTAGGTTGCCAGGGTACGATAATGACAACCTGAGAGTCGTACGCTGCGACTATAGTGTATGTTCAGCCACTGGCTGCCATGCATAAATAAACCGAAAATTATATTATTATTATTATTATTATTATTATTACACCCACACACACACACACACACACACATACACACAAAAGTTATATAATTTTCCTTTCGTAACTAACATTTATTTTTGCGGAAAGTACGTACGGGAGGGATGATTGTACGCCGTCTTTGTCATTCCTGCAAAAACTTGTCTGTGTTACAAGAAAGAGTTGCTGCAAGTTTGTTGGACTCGCGCCTCTACATCTGGGGGTGAGAGTACTACTGTGGTTAACCATTGCAAGCCGTTGACGTATTTCCACTAACCGTATATTTTTAATGTTTCCAAAGGATTTTATTCTGGCTAGGAAACACTTTGAACTTGAGAGGTTCGATGTATTCATTAGTCCTCCAGTACGAGAGCGCCCTCCCTACAGCTGACTGATGTCGTCTTGAGGTACTGGAAACAAGAATTAACCAGAAAAATGCACCACAGGATTTAAGGGTTTAATATTGGTACATCACATCAGAATCGTGTCCAGATCTATTTATATCTAACTAAACTACCGTAACCTCCAGTTTGAATCTCATGTTGAAGTTTTGTTGACGGCAGCTGCACATAGGCTGGCTATACTGTTGTCATACACTCAGCTGCACATAGGCTGGCTATACTGTTGTCATACACTCAGCTGCACATAGGCTGGCTATACTGTTGTCATACACTCAGCTGCACATAGGCTGGCTATACTGTTGTCATACACTCAGCTGCACATAGGCTGGCTATACTGTTGTCATACACTCAGCTGCACATAGGCTGGCTATACTGTTGTCATACACTCAGCTGCACATAGGCTGGCTATACTGTTGTCATACACTCAGCTGCACATAGGCTGGCTATACTGTTGTCATACACTCAGCTGCACATAGGCTGGCTATACTGTTGTCATACACTCAGCTGCACATAGGCTGGCTATACTGTTGTCATACACTCAGCTGCACATAGGCTGGCTATACTGTTGTCATACACTCAGCTGCACATAGGCTGGCTATACTGTTGTCATACACTCAGCTGCACATAGGCTGGCTATACTGTTGTCATACACTCAGCTGCACATAGGCTGGCTATACTGTTGTCATACACTCAGCTGCACATAGGCTGGCTATACTGTTGTCATACACTCAGCTGCACATAGGCTGGCTATACTGTTGTCATACACTCAGCTGCACATAGGCTGGCTATACTGTTGTCATACACTCAGCTGCACATAGGCTGGCTATACTGTTGTCATACACTCAGCTGCACATAGGCTGGCTATACTGTTGTCATACACTCAGCTGCACATAGGCTGGCTATACTGTTGTCATACACTCAGCTGCACATAGGCTGGCTATACTGTTGTCATACACTCAGCTGCACATAGGCTGGCTATACTGTTGTCATACACTCAGCTGCACATAGGCTGGCTATACTGTTGTCATACACTCAGCTGCACATAGGCTGGCTATACTGTTGTCATACACTCAGCTGCACATAGGCTGGCTATACTGTTGTCATACACTCAGCTGCACATAGGCTGGCTATACTGTTGTCATACACTCAGCTGCACATAGGCTGGCTATACTGTTGTCATACACTCAGCTGCACATAGGCTGGCTATACTGTTGTCATACACTCAGCTGCACATAGGCTGGCTATACTGTTGTCATACACTCAGCTGCACATAGGCTGGCTATACTGTTGTCATACACTCAGCTGCACATAGGCTGGCTATACTGTTGTCATACACTCAGCTGCACATAGGCTGGCTATACTGTTGTCATACACTCAGCTGCACATAGGCTGGCTATACTGTTGTCATACACTCAGCTGCACATAGGCTGGCTATACTGTTGTCATACACTCAGCTGCACATAGGCTGGCTATACTGTTGTCATACACTCAGCTGCACATAGGCTGGCTATACTGTTGTCATACACTCAGCTGCACATAGGCTGGCTATACTGTTGTCATACACTCAGCTGCACATAGGCTGGCTATACTGTTGTCATACACTCAGCTGCACATAGGCTGGCTATACTGTTGTCATACACTCAGCTGCACATAGGCTGGCTATACTGTTGTCATACACTCAGCTGCACATAGGCTGGCTATACTGTTGTCATACACTCAGCTGCACATAGGCTGGCTATACTGTTGTCATACACTCAGCTGCACATAGGCTGGCTATACTGTTGTCATACACTCAGCTGCACATAGGCTGGCTATACTGTTGTCATACACTCCCTGAAGCTGGAGCCATAGGGGCGTATTTTAAGTGACATTGTAGACTTCATAATACCTTTCTGAGATTGAATATGGCTGGTGTCCCTTGATGTTCTTTTTTATATTATTTACAGGTATATAATTATTGTGTTTTAGTGCCCACAAGAGGATATTGATGTTAATAAGCAGATTAGCTAAGAGAGAGAGAGACAGAGGGGAAGGGGCAACGAGATCTCCAAAGTCGCTTAGAATCCGACGAATAAGAAATACAGTAGAAGATTAATATGGACGTTGCACCCCACCCCACCCAAGTAGCATGATATCAGTAGACAGTATTGGAATGTGCTGCCGGGATTATACAACTTTTTTTTTTTTTTTTTTTTTTTCCCAGACAGTTGCAGTTTTTTTTTTTTTTTTTTCTCAGACAGTTGCAGTCTGTGTGGGAGTAACTTTTGGAGCTGGAGGAGTTAAATACAGACTTCATTACCCACTTCATCCTTTGTAAAAAAAAAAAAAAAATCATGTGGATGGGTGGGTAGTGCGGTGGTAGCAATAATAAAATAGGTACTCTACTGAAGGGGTTGTTTCTTGTAAATTATGCCCGGCCACTTAGAACAGCAGTGAATTTACTTTTTTTTTTTTAATAGAAGAGTTTAATGTTTGTTGTATATTCGGGAGTGATACGTGACTAGACCGTAACAATCATCTTAATTGTGAGGCCTAATGTACACTTTTATTAACTTCCACAATACCATCATGTTCGGTGATTTTAATTTTTTGTCTTTCTTCCCAAACGGCATTATTAAGCCTAGGAGAAACTTTTCAACCGGAAGAGCTTGGGTATAACTTACAGCTATAAGTCCTCTCCAAGTTGAATAAAGTCGTCTGGAGACATCCTAGAATGAAAAAAGATGCAAAATACTGTACCGGGTACGTCATTAAATGTATTCCGATGAAGTATGGATCTGTGGATTTGATCTCGTCAGTTGGATGCGTTGATAAGACACTTGTAGGCTGGTCCTACATGGCAGTGTGTATGTTGTTGGGATGGAGAATGACAGGTGACATGAAGGGTTGTTCACATAATGAACATTCAATCACCTTTACCTGCCACGTCATGTCGACCCTACCGTCGCAACCATAGTCTGTCTTTCCTGAACCTACGATACCTACTCTGCGTCATCTCAACATCGGCGTGTGTGTGTGTGTGTGTATATATATATATATATATATATATATATATATATATATATATATATATATATATATATATATACTCTGCGGTATATATACCGGTATATATATTGGGTATCATGTGATCGAAGTAATATGTAATGCATAGCCTTGTTGTATACATTTCAGTTTAATTTTCTACCGAGTAATTGTATACATTACAGACTGGATGATGGATGAATGGACATATATATGTACGTATGTATATACTGAATTTACTTATAACTGGTAGAGCTTCTATTTACGGTCTGCAACTGTAAGCTTCTCTTACAACCTGGTCATTTGATCACCCATAACGTTATTACGATGGCTGAGATTCCAGTCCAAGTAGGCCTATGGTAACCGAGCCAGGAGCTGTCTTGTCAGACCATCCTAACCTGAGGTAGGCTGATGTGAGACCCCATGGTTTACTGCACCTCATAGGTAGGTTTCATTCTGCAGGGATGCAATCATTAAGTGATATTGACGTATTTTAGTAGGCTAGTGAAGAACACATGCTTTCATGACACAGTATCGACGACGTGAGGGAGGCAGAGGGGGCTGTGTGACGTGGGAAAGTGTAGCGCCTGCTATTGGTGCTTCCACGGACCTCTGCACCGCCCTCTTTAGCCCCCGCACTCCTTGCTTCAGTCATCACCTCCCTTTCCCCCCCCCCCCACGTCCCCGTGGAAGCTTGTGGCCGTGATTGATGGTTGGTGATAAATTGATTAAGGATGGCTGTGTGGGGTGCATTGTGCAGGTGTGTGCGATGGGCCAACTGGCCACACTCCCACAGCGCCGCCCATCCTCCATTATGCACGCCACTTCACCCCCATGTCATAGTGCTATAATTGCTCTTATAACACACCTGGCCGAGGTGACAGATATTACCAGTGTGCAGCACGTAATAACACTGCTATTGTTAGGGTTTTCTGTGATTACAAAACTGATAATTGTACCGACTCTCATAATTACCAAATGTCCATTAGGTACGGGTATATTACGGCTAATGGGATATAGGCTAATGTAACATGATGTCACAGACTGTGTTACTGGTTACGGTATACTTACTGTACAGCTTCCATAGCCTGTTCTTTCCTCCACTATCGAAACGCTCGCGCGCCTTCGTTGTGCTCATCTGCATACCGTACGTGTTTAATCCTGTCGTTGAACTTAGTAAGATGGTTTCAGTGTTGGCCGAAATAAAATAGTAAGTCCACAATTCTCTGCCAGGGCGTTTAATCATGATGGTTTTAGCCACCGGCAGCCTATTTGCAGCGTTTGATTTCTAGGAGCATAATAATACTGAATGACTTTTATTTAAGCTATTTAGGCATTTGAAGGCGAATTATTACCAAAACTGTAAGGATTTTGATGGTAGTGGACGTCTTTCGTTACAAGTTGTAGCTGTGTGTGTGTTTTAGACTCTGCTGTTGGAGGATGTATTTTGTACTTTGTTCAAGCTCTCATTCATTAATTCATTCATCATCCTATCCTACCTTGCCCCATGAGGAGCATAGGAGCCCGGGGCTAGGCAACTTGGTCCTGATATTTAAGATAAGAGTGATCAACCTCACTCATCCCTGAGTGGCATTACATGAGCAATAAACCCCAACCATCCCTTGGATATAAACCTGCCCAGGCTCAGTCCGATTGGAGCGCAAAAAATGGATATTTTATTGGGCTTAGGAGGTATCGTATTTGTGAGGAGGTTAGGTATAGCCTTCCCTAACCCTTCTGTACGAGAGGTATTTCCCAAGGTGATTGAAATTGCGTGGAAGTCGGAAGAATTGCCTAAAATAAATTTCAAACGGACGGTATTAAGAATAACTATATAGCCTAACTGGCGAAGATTCGAAACCTCCTTGCTCCTAACTTCCCCCTCGCCCTCTGTAGGGACCTTGCCCTCTACTGTAAACATTAACATTTTGTAGTTGTGCTTTTACGGTTATTAAATTCTTTAAGGTTAATGTCGTGGCTCAGATGGTGCATTTGTTGGTATATGCTTGTGGCTTCCAGATGGTTTTATTCATCTAAGGAAGGCCTCTTGTATTACAGGACATATAGAACCCTTCCAGCTGGAAATCTGTGCAGAATTACATTATTGGAAAGAAAGCTGAGATGTAAAGATGAGAGTAGATGCCATGAGGCACTCAGCCGCGGTACTTATCTCCATGACTTGGCCTTTGAGCCTGTACCGGGTTATTCACCCAATATCCTGGGATACAAGGCCAGATTAGCCTACTACAGGTACGGGTACCTCCCCTAGGTGTTACTCTATAGGTCTAGGTACTCATGTTTACCCATCAACCCCAAAAGAGTGGATGGACACCTGACTACGTCATCTGCTCACGCCAGAGTTCCAACCCTGGTGCTAACGCTGACCACTGTTACCGCATCTGAAAGAAGTAGGGATACAGTCAGAAACGCAGTCGTAATGAAGTGGTTAATTATGGTATTTGGAATCGTGGAACACTATTATCCCTATCTTTGAGCCATTTTCTGCCTTACGTCACCCATGTGTTGGATGAGGTGTGTGGGGGGGGGTACCAAGTGCTTGTTTCTGTATTTCTAGGGTATGGGAACTTGAACTTTTTGTTATTGTGTTGCTTTAGAGAAGAATATAACTCTTTGTTCTTTATGTAACTTTTCTTTTTTTTTATGGAAAGTGACGGAATGTGCTAACTTGGTTCCTCCGACAAAGATAAGTTGGTGAAGGAAAGATAAAATCAAGATCGATCATTGAAATTGCTGGACGACTTGGGTGTGAAAGATGAGGTCCTGGAGAGTGAAGTATATGCCCGTATTAAATGAAAATGCTCCAGGTTATCCAGGGTGTCCCAAAGCTCTGGAACCAATTGATAAAAGATGAAAATGATTTGTATGCACTGAATGCGTTTAATTTGTCCACTATTATTGGTGATACACACATGCTGCCGAGATATAGCCTTTGTCGGTAGGGGTGGAGGAAGGCTGTTAGCAAAAGTTTCATTTGTGGTGTCAGGTTGTGTGGTGCAGTAGGTGTAACATTTTGAGTGTTTACCTTAATATTGACTTGTGTGTCACTGATACCAACTGTGTTGATATTAAAACGGTATATGTCAGTAACGTACGAGAGAATATGAAAATGCAGTTTGTAAGGTAAATAAATCGCAAAGGAAGACGTGTTACGGTCTCCATATACGTCATCTAGAATATAATCCAAGGTAAGGGTATGTGAGTTGAACCACGGCAGTGAAAGGTTGCCGTAGTGAACCATGAATTTTATCATGAGCGTATTTGTGGAAGATATGACTACGAGTTAACCCTGCGACACAGTGACATGGTTTTATATCTAAATTATTCTTGCAACACCCAGAGAATGTTATTTAACGAAAGGAGTGATTTTGTTAATTCTATCAGCAAGATATTTCTTAAGGTTAATGAATCATCTAAAGGTACTAAGAATGAACTAGGCATAAAGTAGACTCAGAAAATTAACAGTGGCTACTATTATTGATTTTTTCTGGCCATTTTGTTATTTTAGTTATTTATTTATATTTATTTATTTCCATGAGAGTTTATAAATACGGTCCCTGAACGGAAGGACACTGGCAACGCTACAGATCAGCACCAAACTCATTACAACACCGCAATGGCCCTTGGTGGATTCTGGTAATAATTATAATGTTTGGACCAGTATTGCCTACCACTGTCATATATCACCACCGGCTGTATACAGTACCCTCGCAGCTGGGATGGCGGGGCACTCTGGGATACTGGAAGTGTTTAGTGAAAATGTATACGGCTGGTCTGTTTTGATCCCATGACTTTGGTGACTTGCCATTTAGTGTATCCTCGCTATCTTCTGACGATTTTACTGTTTGGAACCCTAGAAGTGGTTGTAATCTGTTTTAACCCCCTTGAAATTAGTGATGTCCTTTTTTGTTTAATCTTGCTGACTCCTTGACGATTTTAGTATCAGGCAAATACCTAAGAACAAAATGATTTAACCAGCTGAGCGTGACTTTATATTATACTTTTGTCTTCTACTGACGATATTATTTTATTAGAAGTATATTGCTGTCGTCACCACTGTAACCTGTTTACTCATATCAGTTCGATTGATGTCCAGCTTTAGCCAGGTTGGAGGTCGTCTGACTTGTAACGAAGATGGCTCACTAACCCATAACTCGGTTCACTGAATTTCTCGCTAGTGTGACATCGTATCATAGTTGTGGGAATGGGCTGGAATTATTGGATACCGGTACTCTTATTACAATAAACTAACCTGATGATAATGATCCTCCAGTCTGACTACACTTGGCCATAAATTTAGCTCAAAGGGGTTATTTGTCACATTAAACGCGCTGTAGCTGTACCGTATACCCTCACAGTTTGAATGCTGGCTGGCTGGTTAGGCGCTCTGGGATATTGAGAAGTGTTGATGTTATGACAAGCTGTTTTAACATCTTCAGAACTATGAAGTTCATTTTTGTGTCATTCTTGTTACTGCCAGACTCAGCTTAGGAGAAATTTTTTAAACTGTACCGTAGAAATTATACTGTATATTTCCTTAATTTCCCCTCCACTAAGACGAGGTCTGCATTAAGCAAAATAATATCATAAGGCTGTAGCAAGAATAATACAAAACTACTTATTTAGGCCGAAGAGGTTTTAAAGGATTCCGAATTATGACTAGCCAGCGATTGATTTGCCGATTCAGTTGATTTTTTTTTCTCTTTTTTATATATTACGTGAACAGGTTTCAGAATATTTTGATTTTTGATTAACAGTTCTATAGACCGGTATGTTTCGCTCACCCTAACTTGTCCCAGATTTTAGTCCTTTTGCAGGCTAGTTCACTTGGCACAATGCTAGAAAAAGGCAACACAAGGGCTTTACGTCCATTTTAGCATTTCATCGTGACTAACACCAGTAATGTAATCCGAGTGTTGGTATATTTCACAGCCAGCATTGAAGATGGAGAAATGGAGAATATTAAGTGAGGAGTTTAATGCACCCATATCCGGTGGTATCATAGCTAATATCAAGGGCACAATTCCACTTTAAAAACTTGCGGTCACTTGCCTCTAACTCAGATTTGTTTGGTTTGGTTTTCAGGAAGAACGCTATTCCCTGGAACGTGTACTCACTCTTTGCCTGTCATCCCGGCAAAAACGATCTTACAAATGGTTGTGCTGGGGTTAATCATAAAAGTGTAGGGTATTGACATGCCTAACTCCACCCTCACAGTACTAAACCTGTGTGATGGCCTTGTTAGTATGTTGTTCCCGCTAACACCACACGATAATGTCATCTGAGTGTGGGTTATAGCAGCCTGTGGGTGTTAATGCAGTCACCAGTACGCCAAACGTCTGGTGTTCGGCACAGCTCTAATGCCGGGTGATTTTATTTACCTGAAACTGAACGGAAGGGACCTGGAAGTGTTAACCCCTTCATTGACGCCGGCCTGTATGAGACAACCCAAGCATGAATATATTCAATATGGACGGTGGGTGTTAGCGTCGGACTGGTCACATGTAGAGGTGTACAGTATGGTATGTAGGAGGACTACTGGGCCTTAGGAGCAGGCTGTGAAGCCTATGCCCAGAGTCGGACACATAATATATATATATATATATCTATATATATATATATATATATATATATATATATATATATATATATATATATATATATATATATAATAATATACGGTGACTCCTTTCTCTCTCTCTCTCTCATTCTTATTTCAGACGATTTATACAAGCCTAAGAAGCTTCTGGAAGTGTAATGGTTAGGTGTACAGTATTCTTTAACGCTCTCGCTATAAAGGGATTCTTCTTATGTAGATAAAATCGTGCATCGGCAGCAAGACTAGGTTGAAGTAAATAGAACTGTACAGTAGGATGGATGTGTTGGTGGAGTGTGGCGTAGAGTGGCGTGAGTTGTGTTGTAATTTGGTGTGGTGGGCTGGAGCCTTGACACAGTATCTGCTGCTGTGATAACGTTACTGCCCTCTCTTGTTAACACAGGATGTGTGTGTGTGTGTGTGTGTGTGTGTGTGTGTGTGTGTGTGTGTGTGTGTGTGTGTGAACGCACACGCTTGCCTCACTCCACACACACACACACACACACACACACACACACACATTCTCTCTCTCTCTCTCTCTCTCTCTCTCTCTCTCTCAGTGACTCTTATTGTTGCTGTTTTGAGAGTGCCAGTGGTAGTTAATTGTTGTAACTGTGGTAGTAGTGGTGGTGGTGGTAGGCAGCTGTGGTGGAGGATTTGGTGGGTGATTGTGGTAATGGTGGTGGTTTGGGTAGGTAATTGTGCTGATTGTGGTTGATTTCATACGTAGTGTTGGTGGATTTGGTGAGTAATTGTGGTAATAGTGAGGGATTTGGTGGTAATTGTGGTAATGTTGGTGGATTTGGTGATAATTGTGGTAGTGGTGGTAGATTTGGTGGTAATTGTGGTAGTGGTGGTAGATTTGGTGGTAATTGTGGTAATATTGGTGGATTTGGTGGTAATTGTGGTAACGTTGGTGGATTTGGTGGTAATTGTGGTAACGTTGGTGGATTTGGTGGTAATTGTGGCAGTGGTGGTAGAGGTAATTGTGGTAAAGTTTGTGGATTTGGTGGTAACTGTGGTAGTGGTGGTAGATTTGGTGGTAATTGTGGTAACGTTGGTGGATTTGGTGGTAACTGTGGTAGTGGTGGTAGATTTGGTGGTAATTGTGGTAGTGGTGGGTTTGGTGGATGATCGTGGCGCTGGAGGGTGATTGTTGTAATGGTGATGGTACCCTGATTGGTGGTTCTTTTGTTTATGGTTGTGGTAGTTGTTGTGGTAGTTATGTTAGAATGGTGGTTGGTCATGGTTGTGATGGTTGTTGGGTAGTAGCCTTGAGGAGGAAATTACATTATGCCGGTAGTCCTGGGTGGATGTTGTGGTGGTTGTGATGAGTGAGACGAGTTGCGGAGACGTTAATTAGGTAACTTATATGAATTATCTAACCAGGCGATTGATGTGGTGATGTTGGTGGAGTGTTGGTGTTGTTGATGTGGTGATGTTGGTGGAGTGTTGGTGTTGTTGATGTGATGTTGGTGGAGTGTTGGTGTTGTTGATGTGGTGATGTTGGTGGAGTGTTGGTGTTGTTGATGTGGTGATGTTGGTGGAGTGTTGGTGTTGTTGATGTGGTGATGTTGGTGGAGTGTTGGTGTTGTTGATGTGGTGATGTTGGTGGAGTGTTGGTGTTGTTGATGTGGTGATGTTGGTGGAGTGTTGGTGTTGTTGATGTGGTGATGTTGGTGGAGTGTTGGTGTTGTTGATGTGGTGATGTTGGTGGAGTGTTGGTGTTGTTGATGTGGTGATGTTGGTGGAGTGTTGGTGTTGTTAATGTGGTGATGTTGGTGGAGTGTTGGTGTTGTTGATGTGGTGATGTTGGTGGAGTGTTGGTGTTGTTGATGTGGTGATGTTGGTGGAGTGTTGGTGTTGTTGATGTGGTGATGTTGGTGGAGTGTTGGTGGTGTTGATGTGGTGATGTTGGTGGAGTGTTGGTGTTGTGGTGGACTTGGTGATGAAGGGCCCCTATCACACCCACCTGAGCCAGACTACCTCGTGTTTACCTTACTCTTGCCACCACAGGACTGTTTGGCCAGACGTGGTAAAATGGAAGAGTTATGTGAGTGTTTCTAACCCCTTCACCGCCTGAGATTTCCAGTAATTGTGTGTGTGTGTGTGTGTGTGTGTGTGTGTGTGTGTGAGAGAGAGAGAGAGAGAGAGAGAGAGAGAGAGAGAATTATAAGCACCGTTATCTGCCCATTGTAGGGAAGGGAGGAGGCTAATCCCTTCAGTCTCCTGAAACTCATGGCCTTACTCTTGCTATCGTCAGACGCTTGCATTTGCCTTAAGAGAGATTTTGTGAACTATAGGGTATAAATATAATTCTCATTAACGCATTGGCTGCGAGAGGCCTTCCTGTAGTCGTATAAAAATCATCTGGTAGCAGGGCAAATAAAAAAAATATATGTATGTCATCATATTGAAAGGATTGATTAGTAGTTGTGTCATGGTATTTATCCAGCACTATGAGAAGTGTCCTTTGAGCCTGAATTGAACAGAGTCGTGTGGCATTAGTAAGAATATAGTGCAAAGGGCGACATAGGTTACCCAGGGGGATTAATAAAGTTGTTCCCAACCTCTCCACTGCCACAGCTGTCCCATGAATGCTATACGGTATTTTTTTTTTTAATCTAACGTTTTCCAAAAATTACCGCATGAACGCTAGAATATGATGCAAGTTACCAGAAGTGCAATAGAAAGGATGTAGAGCCGAAACACTCTTTTTTTTTCTGTCCCTGAGGTACGTACATCTGCAAAGGGACGAAACTCTGGACCAAATGGAGAGAACCATACTTATTGTTGTGATGTGGGGAGAGGAAATGTACAGGTAGCAGTAGTGGTAGTGGCTGTAAACGTAACAAATGGTACAGTATGATAGGGTTGATGGCTGCGATGGTGGTGTTTGTGTTTGTATAATGGCTGTAGATTTTAGTTGTTGCGAGGGTAAGGGTGAATTATGACTGATTTGGTGGTAGTTGTTGTTATGGTGTCGACAGAGATAAAAATTAGTCCATCTATATTGGTGGGTGTAGCCGTGACGAATGATTTAATAGGATGGTGTTGATGGCTGCGATGTGTTTGTGTAATGGCTGTAATTTGGGCAGTGTTGATTGCCCACTGATTGCGGTCGTTGTTGTTAGAGTTGTGGCACGTATGTATGCTCTTGGCAGTTGCTGAAATTACTGTTTTGGTAGGCATCATCATCATCATCATCATCATCAACGTTATCGGCGTCATCATCATAATCATCACCACCATCGCAACAGTAACCACAACAACAACCTCAACAAAAAAGCGCATGTGTTGTTCTTCGTTTATGTAAGAACTGTCTGTTGATTAACTTGTTTTTCTTTTCGCAGGTAAGAAGAACACAACAGGAGGCAGTGGTGTCTGAGTCAGGTGGTGAGGAAGACGATGAAGCAAATGGAGGTGAGGCAAGGGAGGCGAGGATGGCCGTGTGCGTAAAGGTTGGTCTGGATTTTTTTTTTTTTACTTGTGCTGGTAGTTGAGAGAGAGAGAGAGAGAGAGAGAGAGAGAGGACTTCCCATTTCAATGATATATCTCAAGCATACTCCCCTTCTCCCCCCCAGAATAAGAGAGCATTGTTGTGTATCAGGCATGTGAAGACGGAAGGGAATGATGATGATGATGATGGTAAGAGTGAAGTATCGTCATTACATACCGGTATAGTGTGTATTATCCCATTGGACAGTGGGTGCAACGCTTAAGCCATTTTAATCAGGCTGGATTTGAGCTGTGTAATATTTAGGCAGTTGTCAATGTTTCTCTTCGGTGAAAATTATTGATGTGTAGATCAGTTTCCTTCATGTGATTGGACCTGTCGTTAATACTCCAAGGAGCTTTGTATGGTTAGTAACACCCCTTCTTTTACCGATTTATTTTGCAAATTACAACTGAACATTCTCTGGTTTTATATTTTTATCATGTTAATATCCATACAGTTTCCATTTGTATCATGAGGAGGATGCTGGAATGTGCAAAATAAGCCGCTATGGAAATGTGTTAGGAAATCTTCAAGGTCACATAGAACATGACCTATAGGCCCATTGTACAGTGTATTGTATTGTTATGGCGGAAAGTACTGGATGCTGAGTCGAATTTTTCTCTGGTGTTGTGGTTGTTACAGTGACAATGTTGTGGTTGTTACAGTGAGTGTTGTGGTTGTTACAGTGAGTGTTGTGGTTGTTGCAGTAACAGTGTTGTGGTTGTTGCAGTAACAGTGTTGTGGTTGTTGCAGTAACAGTGTTGTGGTTGTTGCAGTAACAGTGTTGTGGTTGTTGCAGTAACAGTGTTGTGGTTGTTGCAGTAACAGTGTTGGGGTTGTTGCAGTAACAGTGTTGGGGTTGTTGCAGTAACAGTGTTGTGGTTGTTGCAGTAACAGTGTTGTGGTTGTTACAGTAACAGTGTTGGGGTTGTTGCAGTTACTGTTGTGGTTGTTGCAGTAACAGTGTTGGGGTTGTTGCAGTTACTGTTGTGGTTGTTACAGTAACAGTGTTGGGGTTGTTGCAGTTACTGTTGTGGTTGTTACAGTAACAGTGTTGGGGTTGTTGCAGTTACTGTTGGGGTTGTTGCAGTAACAGTGTTGGGGTTGTTGCAGTTACTGTTGGGGTTGTTGCAGTAACAGTGTTGGGGTTGTTGCAGTAACAGTGTTGTGGTTGTTGCAGTAACAGTGTTGTGGTTGTTGCAGTAACAGTGTTGGGGTTGTTGCAGTAACAGTGTTGGGGTTGTTGCAGTAACAGTGTTGGGGTTGTTGCAGTAACAGTGTTGGGGTTGTTGCAGTGACAGTGTTGTTGATGTACAGGGTGGTCCGTACAATGCACATCCATGGCAGCTCTCGTTAAGGAATCTTACTGTGTTGCGGAAGCGGCACGGTCTGCTGGTGTGGGTAGGCGTGAAGAGAATTGTAGAAAAGAGTAAATGAATGGTAAATGGTAACCAGTGATAATGGTGATGGAGCCGTGCCCGCAACACACGAGAGATCGCCGGGCGGAGTGGAAGAGGAGTGTTAGCGCACTTCTTTAAGACAATGAATAATAGCGGGTACTTATCATGTGTTTTATTAGGCTGCCGCTAAAGGACTAAAGGCAGACATATTAAGAGACAGCCTTGGACGTGACAGAGCTGCACGTACAGTCGGTGGTGTTGGCCAGTGTTCATTTTGTGGTTGTCGTGGTTAGATGGGATGCGCTGTTGACCCTTTGAATACGAGCGACAATCATTGTAGTGTATTGTGAATCCGAGTGACTTTCGTTTTTAGCGTCCTGTGAATCCTAGTAGCGTCCTTTTATAGTGTACTGCTGCTACTGCCTGATGATGCCATGCAATTTTGGAAGCATATCTTGTATTGAAGTGTTTATTAATGTTATATTTAATTCTTCCAGTTGGAATAGTTCACCTTGAGTTAAATAATATAGTCAGGAGAGAGCATAAACAAAACGAACATGTACAAAAGTATTAGATTTGTGCGGGAGCTTCAGGGTCCTAATTTAGGGTTTGGCTGAAGTCACTAAAGCCAACAGACATTAAGCAGGAGCGTCAGGACCAAATTATAGAGCTTCATTAAGTTGGTGAAGCCTGCAGACGCTAAAAAGGAGAGTCGCTGAAGTCTACGGTTGTGAATTACCAAGTTTCCAGAAGACATTAGTAGGTGACACAACGACCAGAGCTGCATCTAAGAATGCAGGCGGCATCTATAAAGACATCCCTGGGCTAACTACGGTGATGACAGATTTTTACTAGGACTCTCATGGACGCGGTTGTTCTGGTTACACGGCCTCGTTGTTTTGCTGTGACTCGACACACTTGACACCTAGGCGTTGTGATAAGTGTTGGTGGTGATGGAGTTTTCATGGCTGTTGATATTACTGATTGGTGTGTGTGTGTGTGTGTGTGTGTGTGTGTGTGTGTGTGTGTGTGTGTGTGTGTGTGTGTGTGTGTGTGTGTGTGATTGCAGGTGAGAGCAACAGGTCCAGGGGATCAATAGTCCTCAAGGGAGCTCTCAGGAAGTGAGAGAGAGAGAGGGAGGGGGAACTGTGATGATGGGAGAGATGATGAGAAGAGGAGAAGCTGCAAAGGAGAGGTGAGATTGATGGATGGAAGAGAAAAAGAAGAGACGAGGAGAAGGGAGAGAAAAGTAGAAGAGAAGAAAATAAAGAGGCAGCGGAGGTGGAGGTTGATAAGGTAGTGGCGGAACAAAAGAGACGAGGTGAACTGATTGACTGGAGGGGGACGGGGAGGCAGTGGATGTTAAAAGATGAAGAGGGAGGAACAAAATTGGAAGAAAGAGAGGAAACAGGGGATTGATTGAGTGTTGGAGGGAGGGGGGAAGAGAATGAGATCAGGGGAGTTGGAGGAGGGGAGGGGAAGGATGAGAGAAAGAGGAATGGAGAGAGATTAATTAAGTGGTGGAGGAAAGGAGGACGAGAAGAGAAGAGGAGGAAAAAGAGATGACTGAAATGGAGGAGGGGAGAGACAAGAAAGGAAAAGAAAAGGAAGGGAGGGCAAGATGATAGGGAAGAGGGTTGAAGGAGGATTGATCAAGTGGTAGAGGGAGGGAGGGAGGGAGGAGTACGAGAGAAGACTGAATGAATGAAGGAGAGGTGGAGGCGGAAGAAATTGAGGGTTAGAGAGGATTAATGATTGAGTGATTGAAATGGCAGAGAGAGAGAGAGAGCGGGGGAAGATTGATTGATACAGGAGAAGAAAGAGGGTCAGGAAATTTGTTACAAGTCAAGGAGAGGAAGAGTCTGAATGGAGAAGTAAGACTGCTAATTGAGAGAGAGAGAGGGGGGGAATCAAAATGAGAGGAGAAATGAAGAAAAGGGGAGATGAAAAAAGGATTTTGCAAGTGTATACCGTTTACATAACGTGTGTGTGTGTGTGTGTGTGTGTGTGTGTGAGAGAGAGAGAGAGAGAGAGAGAGAGAGACCTCTGTACGCCGTATTAAGACTAAAAACAGGATTGTGTGTGGAGAAGGACGAGGAAGAGAGAGTGAGTGAGTGAGTGAGTGAGATAGGCTTAGGCACAAGACAGGAAGCCGAGGAATACAAATGGGACCCTCAAGGCTGCTGGTGAAAGTAGAGAATAGTAAATGCAAAGAAGTATAATGCGGGAAGTTAGTCAGGGAAGTGTATGCTGTTAACTTGTACGGTGACATTTGTAAATTTTTCCTTCTTGCGTCCGCCCAGATAGTTGTATTAATTAAGAGGCCTCGTGGATTAAAATGGATGGGAATAAATCTGTACATCTCACTACAGTAACCTCTCATTTGTTGTAATCCTACTGCCACCAGACAAAACACCTGCCCCCTTCCTATCCTTCAAAGCTGAATAAAAATGAATTCAATGCAAAAACAGTCGCTGGGTTAACAGATTATTGTTTTGCTCCGTTCACCATGTAATCTAAAAATGAAATTTTAAAAGTAGCAACAAAAAAAAAAAAAAATGGGGAGGGGGAAGAGACCTTGTAATGAAGAGGTTAATAAATCTCCACGATCGATTAGTTGGTCTACCTGCATTTCCGAGGTAAAAAATTATTACTTGCTTCTTATTTAACCCCCTTTTTTTTCTCCTTATTTATCTGCCTGTTAACTGTAAGTAGCCGATGAAATGTATTAAATAGTAATCATGTGCCAAATTAAAAACAAAAAATCTTTATAGGTTAATAGGTCCATCTTTTCGTTTTTTTTTTTTTTTTTAAATCTCTTTGTACTCTTTGTTAAACCCTCACTCGTGTATTGATCAAAAGTCAGGAGGTGGAGGAAATTGTGTTCAGGAGCAGAGAAGACTGGCATGAAGAGAATGGAGTCCCACCCCCTCTCTCTCTCTCTCTCTCTCTCTCTCTCTCTCTCTCTCTCTCTCTCTCCTTTAACAGTCAGAAGGATTACCTGGGGAGCCTACTGGGAGTAACCAGACCGTCAGAGGGATTCAGGGGGCAACGCTTCCTTCGCCTGAGGGATTCAGAGGGGGAAGACCAGTCCCCCCTCCAAATATCCTACACTGTACTGCTGTTCTCTGCTTCAACCCTCTCTACCTCCGCCAACGAAGCTGGACGTACTGTACGTGTAGGTTGTGGCTTCACGCATGTCTGTGTATCTGTTTGTGTACAATATATCTCGACAAATTATTATCGGATTTCAGTGAAATTTAGGAGATTGGTGGGTAGTGGGTTAAGGAAGAGCTGAATAGGTTTGGAGCAGGATCCGGATTTGGATACAAAAATAAATCTTAACAGTTTTATTGGTGTTGGCGGAGGTATGGCTTGTGTAACAGTGTAAGAAGGCAGGCCGAGACAGTAGAACAAGAACATAAGAAGAGAGGATAACTGCAGTAGGCCGGTTGACCCATGCTAGGCAGCTCCTAGAAGAGTAACTGAACTACTAGAATGAGATAAGGATAGCAAAGAAGAAGGCTCTCCCCCGCCCTCCAAACCCTCCAGCCGAAGCCGGCAGGAAAAAGTCAGAAAGAACACCACGCCGTATAGAAAAACTGGCGTGGACATTTTACAGGAAAGTGTGAAAGGAGAATAGAGACTATCATAGTGTAACCTGACTGTGTTGTACCGCAAAAGTGTTCGTCTGTTAAGAAAGAGGAATAGGTCTAATGGTTGTAGTGGTGTCGGTGAAGGTGGGCGCTGTGGCAGTGCTTCCTCGTTTTTATTATTTATTATTCCCGTTCTCACCTACACTGCCTTGATTTCATTACATTTTCTTTACCCATCTTTTACCTACTTTCCGTTCGTTATTATCTGCTTTACTTTTTTTTTTTTTTTTTCGCGCACCGTAGGCTACTTCCTTTTTTACCTAGTGTACGAGTACCTGCCCTTTCATTACTTTTACCTTTTCGCCTGCCGCACTTGGCTGTCTTTCTCACACAGTTACTCTTCTTTTCGCCTACGTTACCCCTCTTTCCAGCTATCTTTCTCACACAGTTACCTTCCTTTTCACCAACTTTATCTTTCTTCTCGCATCTCATCCCTTCCCTCTAAAACGCATGATTAACCCGTTCATTACGTCGATTTGTATACCCACACGTGTATCGCGAGAGGGTTTTGTGTTTGGTTTCGTTTGTCTGTCTGATATTACATTTAAAAAGGTGTTTGGAACGGCAGCAAATTTGGCGTAAGGATTTTAGACCATCAGAGAAACAGGTGATTAATTTTTGGCTGAAACAGGTCGGTCATAGGTCAAAGCTAAGGTCAGCTCAGTTTTTATCCGATTTTGACCGAACTTGGTGGGAGGGGTGAGGGATGCATGGTGGAAGGGGTGAGGGATGCTTGTTGGGAGGGTTGAGGGATGCATGGTGAAAGGGGTGAGGGATGCTTGGTGGAAGGGGTGAGAGATGCTTGGTGGAAGGGGTGAGGGATGCATGGTGGAAGGGGTGAGGGATGCTTGGTGGGAGGGGTGAGGGATGCATGGTGGAAGGGGTGAGGGATGCATGGTGGGAGGGGTGAGGGATGCTTGGTGGAAGGGGTGAGGGATGCATGGTGGGAGGGGTGAGGGATGCATGGTGGAAGGGGTGAGGGATGCTTGGTGGAAGGGTTGAGGGATGCATGGTGGGAGGGGTGAGGGATACTTGGTGGGAGGGGTGAGGGATACTTGGTGGGAGGGGTGAAGGATACTTGGTGGGAGGGTTGAGGGATACTTGGTGGGAGGGGTGAGGGATGCTTGGTGGGAGGGGTGAGGCATGCTTGGTGGGAGGGGTGAAGGATGCTTGGTGGGAGGGGTGAGGGATGCTTGGTGGGAGGGGTGAGGGATGCTTGGTGGGAGGGGTGAGGTATGCTTGGTGGTAGGGGTGAGGCATGCTTGGTGGGAGGGGTGAAGGATGCTTGGTGGGAGGGGTGAGGGATGCTTGGTGGGAGGGGTGAGGGATGCTTGGTGGGAGGGGTGAGGGATGCTTGGTGGGAGGGGTGAGGCATGCTTGGTGGGAGGGGTGAGGCATGCTTGGTGGGAGGGGTGAGGGATGCTTGGTGGGAGGGGTGAGGGATGCTTGGTGGCAGGGGTGAGGGATGGCAGAGAGTGAGTCGGTGTTAAGGACAGTCAGTCGTAGGCGACGGTCACAGGAAGAGGTTAGAGGTACGGCCTTTATCTCAGATGGGCTGGATTCGATTTGGATTAGACTTAGTAGAAGAGTTTAAAGGTTATTCTAGGATGAAATTATTATATTTTCATAACTAGATCAAAGGTCAAGGTCACATGATAAGGTCAACTTTAGTACCTATCATCCCATATGAACCAAGCCTGATGGATACTTTAGGGTCAGGAAAGTATGAATTGATTCGATTTTTACAACGGTTAAAGTTTACTAGCGAGACATGACATGGTCAAAGGTTCGATTATGATCCTGTCACCTGGTACTGGGCCGGCCGTGGTGTCCCGGTACACTGCATGGATGCATGGATGGTGACGAAACAGTAGCGCAGAACCAACGAAGGCGCCTCACTTCACGTCTACACGATTATTTTCGAACAGAATTTCTGTTATACTGCAGAACCACGTATAACGTGGACGGGCCCTATGAATGATTTTACAGCGTAGACGTTGCACTGTGTGAGTATTTATTGTTGTGTATTAGTATTGTTGCCACCCCCAGCTACATTCAGTCTTGGAGAGCACAAGAGTAGTGAAGGGGTTGGTTCTGGCTACATCTCACCCATTCGGTTGCTGATGGTAGAAATAAACTGGAAATATGTCATCATGCTGAAAGGGACGCAAACGTAAGGACTGTATACTGACTGGCATTGGAGATACCCTAACATCTTTTTCGTAGCGATTTATTCGTAGCATTAGACCTCAGTACCCACTTGTAGGCTACGTTATTGGTGCAAACTTTGTCGATATAGACGCGTACAAATGGCGTACGAGACAGCGTTCAGGTGTATTAGGCAGAATTAATCGCCAAGGAAGAAGTGCTACGAAGCCTTCTGTGCCGCTTTGAATGCGCCTCTGATTCCCAGGGGGCGGATTCTGAAAGGTGTCTGGGTTACGAGAAAATCTGCGAGAACTTTTGCGATGTGCATACGAGGTTTTGATAAGTGGTATTCTGGAGAGTGTTGTACGACAATCTTATGACCAACACCAGGTTGCGCCAGGGCAAGTGTTGGCCAATCAAGGAGCGGAAAGTTTCTCTATTTAAACCTGAGTAACCAATCACAGTACACCGGAGTATGGCGTCATAGTGGTAGCAGACGATGTTTCCACACCGCCAGTCATAATTTCTTAGACAGTATTGAAGCAGTGGAAGACCACCAAAATATTATGTACAGAAGGGCAGTGAACTTCTCTGAGGAAGAAATAAGTGCACTGATTCATTATTTTTTCGACATTGTGTCATGTAGGCTATCACCATATTTTAGATGAGTTTCTTCTTAACAGTGGCTTGTTTAATCGAATTTTTGTGAACATTGTATCAATAGGCTATAATTTGTTTGTAGTAAAGGCAATATTGGCCGACAATGCTAGTTTTACCACATGTCGAAGTAGTACTTGTTCCGTTATAGTATTCTGGCATCGTCTACGACGGTCTTCTGCCACTTGTACTTATTATTTTTGGAAAAATCGCAACAGTTGTATGCACTTAAGGATTAATTGATGCATGATTTAATTCTCAGGATTTGAGGGATGTTTGAGCTACAACATTTGTAAAAATAGGTGAGTTATAAGGCTTACGATGTACTTAGGGCTGCCCCTCACATGGCGCAACTCTACGAGGAGAATTGACAACGCCGCATAGGTTTTTGCTCGTTTTCTAAGGCTCCAGAATATGCACTTAAGTGAAAAGTTGCTCTTACGCCCAAAGATGGTGGATTTGCGAGGATTTTTGAGCTTTCAGAATCCGCCCCCAGGCCTGTATTCTCGGTCGGGTAAGAAGGCTCCCCAGCACCTCTTCCTAAGCGATTTATTTTTGGATGTGGCTAGTTAGTATCCCTTTGTACGTTATACATATGGAGAGTATGGCGGTGTTGGAAGGATTTACTGTATATAACTCAAAATAGGACAGTAATGTTTAAAAAGTAAAGTAAATCGCTAAGGAAAATGTGTTAGGGAACTTTCATAACCGGCAAAAAATACGACCCCCATCATTCCTATATCCTTCACAGCCTGTTGACTTTCACCGTGAGAGCGGAAAAAACTGCCCTGCATTGAAACTTTGCCATTCTGTTGTACCGTATGGAAAAATGGTAAGGAAGAAGCTTGTGTGTGTGTGTGTGTGTGTGTGTGTGTGTGTGTGAGAGAGAGAGAGAGAGAGAGAGAGAGAGAGAGGGCACACACACACACACACACACACACACACACACACACACACACACACACACACACACACACACACACACTGAGAGAGAGAGAGAGAGGTAGCGAGGGTATAATTTTAGCCTGTGAGTGTGAAGGGCAGCATTGTGTGTTGTTGTTGGTGGCTCCTGTGTGTGTGTGTGTGTGTGTGTGTGTGTGTGTATAAAAGTGAGTTATATATAGTGCTTATTGCGTATACTGAGAGAGAGAGAGAGAGAGAGAGAGAGAGAGAGAGAGAGAGAGAGAGAGAGAGAGTGAGTCGCATATTACGTGTAAGAGAAAAGTGTTTATACAGTAAGTGGGGTAAATGTGTGTGTGTGTGTGTGTGTGTGTGTGTGTGTGTGTGTGTGTGTGTGTGTGTGTGTGTGCTTATCGATGTGCACAAAATGTCTGTGTAAACGAAATCCACCTCTGTGTGCGTATCTCAGTAAACCAGTGTATGTACAGTATACCCGTGTATCTTGATCCTGTGTATCTTCCTGTATGTATGTGTGTGCGTTTGTTGTTTTATTTCCGTGCAAAAAATATATATAAATCCACACTAATCTCTTCCATCCCTTTATTCATTCATGATGTGTGGAGAGCTTTAGCCTCCCCTCTGATGGTCTCTCTCTCTCTCTCTCTCTCTCTCTCTCTCTCTCTCTCTCTCTCTCTCTCTCACACACACACACACACACACACACACACACACACACACACACACACACACACACACACAGCTGTATACTCTTAATCAGCAGTATTTATTCTTCTTACGGTCATCATCATCACCATCACCATCATCATCATCATCATCATCATCATCATCATCATCATTTTTCAGCGGACTACCTTTCTTGCAGGCCTTCCTTGTCTCCTGTTTTGCACTCTTATCCCCTGCATTCCTGCTTTCATTTTAGCTTAGTTAACTTCATCAACGTGTTATTCTCTCCATCGTCAGCTCCCGCGCCTCATGCCTCCCTCAATTCGTACCCCTCCCTCCCTACCCCTGCCTTCTCCCCCCTACTCCCCCTCCCCTACTGCTTGCTCCTCACCATCTCCTCTCCTCCTTCCCTTCCCCGCCTTCGTTCTGTTTACCATGTCTCCCTCCTTCCCCCTGACCAGTCTCATTCTCTCCTGCCTCCCTCCTCCCCCTGCCCCTCACTACCACCCTCCCCTGTACCTTCCTCCTCAGAGTCTCTCCAGTTTTCCATCCTTTCTCCATCAATTCCTCCCCCCCTTCTAGCCTTAGCTCTCCTTTTCCTCCCTCCAATTTTCCCTCCCGTCTCTCCCCCCCCCTCGTCTTCCTTCATGTGTGGCGGAAGTGGTGTGTATGTATGTATGTATGTTTGTGCGTCCGTGGTAGGTAATGTAAGCTAATGTAACCTTAATTGTGTGGATGGCTTAGTGTGTGTGTGTGTGTGTGTGTGTGTGTGTGTGTGTGTGTGTTTGTGTGAACTTGATGATCGAGTGTCGTCTCTTACAAAGACACATTTTTCACTCACCTTCGCCACTCAGTCTTTTCTCCGTTCTCTTGTAACTCAACTCATTCTTGTCTGTCATCTCAAACACATTCGTATATTCACCGTACCATACCATTCTTTTGTCTCCATTTTTCCAACAGGTTCACACATCTCTCTCTCTCTCTCTCTCTCTCTCTCACACACACACACACACACACACACACACACACACACACACACACACACACACACACACACACACACACACACACACACACACACACACACTGCTTACTCAAGTTTTTCAGATATCTTTGATCTGTTACAAACCTTACGGTACACATTTGCAATAAGCCAACACTTTCGACGCCATTTTTAGTGAGAATTAGTAATGATCGTGATAGTAATGTTGATAACGATGGTGGTGATGAATAATTAGGGTCAGGATGATGAGGATCAGTTAGTTTTAAGATGATGTAAATGACGAGAGTGATTGTGGTGAGGATAAGGAGGAGGATGGTGAGGACGATAATAATGATGACAATAATAATGGTGTATGGTGTTGCCGGTGATGATTATGTTTACGTTAATGATGATGATGAGGAGGAGGAGGAGGATGGCAGTAATGGTTCTGATGTTGACGGTGATGATAATTATTTACGACGGCGATGATGATGATGGTAATGAATTGTGTTGTACGGTGGAATGCCTCCTGAGTCACGCCCTCCTTCCCACATGATGTCAACAGGCCTGGAGTGGTAGTATGTGCTCTGGAGGGCACTTCACTCGTGCACTGTGTTTGAACGATGGAGATGGCGATAATGATGATGATGGTGGTGGTGGTGGTGGTGGTGGTGGGAATGGCGTTTTTGTTGCTGCTGCTGATGATGGTGATGATAAATAGGGTTGCAGTGTTTGATGAGTCCTGAAGCACGTCTTCCTGCCCACCTTATGTTTACACGCCTCTAGTGGTGGTGGTATGTGCCGTGGAGGTCATTTCACTCATTGTTTGTTAACCCTTTCCACTGCAATGACGCCTTTCCGCTGCTGGGGCCCTATTCTGCCTACCACAAGAAGCTTCCTAATGCATTCTCCTTACCGGTTTATTTACTTCTTACACCTTACTTTCTCGTGGGTTATTTATTGGTTAACATAGGACTCTTCGTGGCACCTCTTTCTTAGCAATTTTATGTACCGGTATCTATCTATCTGTCTATCTTAACCATCGTTCTGTTATATGTTGTGGTGTATTCTGGTTGGCACAGGAGACTTCGTAATGCTTCTTCCTTAACGATTTTCTTTCCATTCTACACATTACTTTCCCCTATCTGTTGACTTTATCTTTGCACTATTGACACAATTTTTCAATAAGAGCCGACAGGATCTGTAAGTTAATAGCGTGCAAAATATATCGCAGGAGAAGAAACGTTGCGAAGTCTCCGCCAGTTAATAGTGTGCAAAAAATTCGGTGTGTAAGAAGCGTTAGGAATATCCGAAGCCAGCTAAAAGTACCCACGGTGTACTAAGTCACTCAGTTTTGTTCCAGTTAGGAATTATCAAGGATCTCACGGACTGAAGTTAGAAAAATTCTTCAGCTTCTGTATGGCGATAAGGATGTTTGTGTTGTATATATCAAATAACTTCTTCCGTAAGATTACTTCTCATATTCTCGTAAGCCATCCCAGGCTGTTTAATACGTCTTAATAGGAAAGGGAGCACGGACTGAAGGGTCGAAGAATAGAAATTATTTTGGTAAAAGACAGGAGTGGTGCAACACCCAAGCCTGAAAATATTTAGTTTTGTTGAGAGCCTGGCTACGCTTACCAGATATTCTTAACCCAATACAAGTTGGAAAGTGCGCGCTAAAACAAACACTTTATTGGATATCGAGGCAGGAGGCTGTGGCCGGGTTTATCGGGGGTACAACTTATCGGCAGAAAAATATAACCCCATCAACTGGAGGATATAGTGCGTTTATGATTGTTGCTGTTACATGATTTTAACTTAGGAGTGTCCAGTACGGTAGTGTTGGAGATACTGAAGGTTATATCACACTCTTCCAGGTCGAAAAGTCTCTTGTGAACCAAATAATAATCTGTTAACAGAAAAAATAGTTATAAATAGACGTCGTGTGACTACAGGTGACGGACTTGGCGCTTGCTTGCTTCGTACCATATGCACTACCTGTTCAGACATACATTTATTATTTCTTACCTGAATTTTTGATACCTTTCTTGCTTTTTGTAGTCTTCCACTCATGTCATATATATTTTTTTACCCTCTACACTCCCCATTCATCCTTGCGGTGGTCTTATTTCTTCCCTTCACTTTTGTTATTTCTCTTCTTTGTAAAGTATTCCGGTAACTTTATCTTATTTACCATATGCACTGCAGGGTAATGTGTACTAGTTTTGTTTTCCTTTATTTTTTTTATTTCTCATCTTTGTAACCCTGCACTCAATCTTGTTTTTTTCTGTATTAAACCCTTGATTCATATGAAGGATAGTAGTATAAACTCTCTCCTCCTTTTTTTTTTTTTTTTCCTTCATTAACCCTCCAGCCACTTCTTCCCTTATTTATTACAACTTTCAGTCATGTGCTTTTGGTACTCGGATGTACAGTTAATCATTCGTCCCCCATTATTTATATCTCATGTATTTCCACATCATATGCAAAATCAGTATATAAAAAAAAGGTACCTAGCGCAAAGAAAAAAAAATCTGTGGAATTGGGAGTGAGTTGGCTAATAACTATAGGCTAGCTAGCTTTTTTTTTTTTTTTCTCCCAATAGGAGGACCCTACCCTTTCTAGCTTAGTTAATGGACAGATGTAGTTAGTTTAAAGAGTTAGGTTGACCAGTAACCAAGGAGTCTTATTCTTACACCATAACTAAGGCTCATTGAATTTCATGCAGCCACGAGCGTTGTATTCAAGTTGTGCCAGTCGCCCATTACTGTCCCGTTAAAATAAAATGGCCACACATACCGTATAGTTTTCTCATTTTTCGTTCCATGTTGCATATTGTTACGCGCCTTAGTGCCCCATAAGTTTTGTATGGACTACTTTTGTTTTTAGCCTCTTCTTTGGCGTTAGTCATTTCTTCGTTCCCATTACCTTCCTGTCACTACTTATTCTTGTGCGATACCTGCCCACCATAGGCTGTGCACTTTGTTTTGTATTTGATATCACCTTATCTTTCATGTACGAGTCTCTCTCTCTCTCTCTCTCTCTCTCTCTCTCTCTCTCTCTCTCTCTCTCTCTCTCTCTCTCTCTCTCATTTTTCTTCTCATCTTCTTCCCAGTGCCTCTTAAATCTTCACGTCTTCCTGTTTTAATATACAAGAAATATACTCATCTCCCCTTTATCTTTCATTTGCGTCTGTCTCCTCCCTTATCTTCCCTTCCTTCCTTCCCTCATCATCATCTTGCTATCGCCACTTAGTCTCTCTCATCTCCTCCTCCCCTCCTCCATCCCCTCTCTTTATCCTTCACATAATCCCTCTCCATCATCTGCTACTCTCTTATTGCCTCTTCGTCATTGGTCCCTTTATCCTCTACCTCCCCGCCTCTTCTTCTCTTCCTGCCTTCCTCCCCTTCTCTTCCTGCCTCCCTCCCCTTCTCTTCCTTCTCCTCCTGTCTTCCTCTCCTTCACCTCCTTCTTTGCCTTTACCCCTCCCACCTCCCTTTCCTCCTGCCTCCACACGCCCTCCTCCGTAGTCATTCATTTTCTCTTCCATTCTTTCCCTTCTCCCTTTTCTCCATACCTCCGCTCCTTCTTTCCTCCCTCTATCCCCTCCTTTCCCTCTTTTGCTCTTCTTTCACCTCCTCCTCTCCCTCCTTTCCTCTTCTCTTCCCCTCATCTTCCCTCTTCTCCTCCCCCTGCCCTTCCCTCTTCTCCGTCTCACCTCTTTGCCTCCCCAACATTCTTCTTCCTTTCCCTTCCCTTCCTCCTCACCTTTCCCTTTCTTTTTCCCATCCGTTCCCCTCCCTTTCCTTCCCTCTTTCCTTTCCCATCTCTTCCCTTCCCTTTCCCATCCCTTCCTTCCCTTCCCTTCTCTTCTCTTGCCTTCCCTTCCCTTCCCTTCCCTTCCCTTCTTTTCTCTTCCCTTCCCTTCCCTTCCCTTCCCTTCCTCTCCATTCACCCCTCCCCTCCCCTCCCCACTCCATTCCTCTCGTCATCAAATGTCTTTCATCACCCCATCATTATCTTCTTGTTTCCCTCTTCCTCTCACCACCCCTGATTATTTGCTCAGGTTATACCATTGTTTAAGTCTCTCTCTCTCTCTCTCTCTCTCTCTCTCTCTCTCTCTCTCTCTCTCTCTCTCTTTTGGGTTTTTTATTCCTCCTTTCATTATTCCAACTAACTTTTTTTTTTCTTTTCGCCTGTTTTCACTGTCTTTCCTTTCCCACTCTCTCTACCATTCTGCCTTTATCTGGCCTTCTCCCTTTCTCACTTTATTATTATTTTTTTTTACCATGCACTTTCTCCAGCTTTCCTGTCTCACTTTCTAGCTTTCCTGTCTCACTTTCTAGCTTTCCTGTCTCACTTTGTCTAGCTTTTCCCTGTTTTCACTTTCTCTTGCTTTCTACTATTTTACTTTCTCTAGCTTTCGTTTCTGTTTTATCTAGCTTTCTCCTGTTTCACTGTCTTTCTCCTGTTTCTCTTTCTTTAGCTGTCTCCTCTTCCGCATTCTCTAGCTTTCTCCTGTTTCACTTTCTCTTTCTCCAGTTTCTCTTTCTCTAGCCTTCCTGTCTCACTTTCTTTCACATTCCCCTGTCTCACTTTCTCTAGCCTTCCTGTCTCACTTTCTTTCACATTCCCCTGTCTCACGTTCTCTAGCCTTCCTGTCTCTCTCTTTAGCTTTTCTGTCTTATTTTCTCTAGCTTTCTCCTGTTTCACTTTCTCTAGCTTTCTCCTGTTTCACTTTCTCTAGCTTTCTCCTCTTTCACTTTCTCCAGCTTTCTCCTTTTTTCACATACTCTAGTTTTCCTGTCTCACTTTCTCTGACTTTCCTTTCTCACTTTCTCTAGCTTTCCGTTTTCACTTTTTCTAGCTTTACTGCCTCACTTTCTCTGGCTTTCTTCATCTTTCACTTTCTCTAGCTTTATCCGTTTCTCACTTGTTGTCTTCCTCACTATCTCTACCTCTCACTATTTCTCATTCTTTTTCCTTCATTCTCTGCCTTTCTCCCTTTCTCACGTATAATTCCTCACTTTCTCTCTCTCCCAAGTGTCCTCCCTTTCTCATCCTTTCTCTCTTTCCTTTTCATCTTTTTCACTTTCTCTTGCCTTCTCACTTTCTCTGCCTTTCAGAGTCTTCCGTTCTTAGTCTTTCTCCTTCTCTGTTCCTCTGTTTCACTCCTTTTTCTCTTATTTTCTCACTTTCTCTACCTCTCAGTTTCCCATGTTTTCAGTATTTCTCTCTTACTTTCTCTTTTTCTCTCCTTTCTCTCTTGCATTCTCACTTTCTCTGTCTTTCAGTTTCTTACGTTTTCAGTCTTTCTTACTTTCTCCGTTTCTCTCTTTTTTCTCATTTTTTTTTTTCAACTTCTCCCTGCTTTTCTCCGTTAATCTTAGTTTCTCACTTTCTTTCAGCTTTTACTCGCTCCCTTTATCCTTCTTTTTCCGTGCCGTCTTCCCCATTTTGTCTGCCATTCCCCCTTTCCAATCTCTGTCCTTTTCTTTATCCTTTCCCTCTTCATGTTATTTTTTACTTCTCTCCCTCGTCCCCATATCACTTGCATGTTATTCTCTTATCCCTTCTGTCTCCTTTCGTATTCTTTATTTAGGTCTGCTTTCCTGTTCCTGGTCTTCCCTCTTTTCCTGTCCGTATTTTTCCATCTCATTTTCATTTTTATTTTTTTCCTGTTCTCTTATAGCATCCTTTTCGTTTTGTAATTTTGATCTTCTTTATTATTATTTTTTTAACTTACCTTTCCTTTCTTTGTTATTTTCTCTTCCTTCCTCTTGCTCTTTTCATAATGTATTCCACTTCCTTCTCTGCCGTGCCTCAGTCTTGCAGTTTTCTCCCTGTTCCTCTTGCATTTACTCCTTTTCTCTTCTCCGCCACTCTTCTCGCCTCCCACTTCTTCTTTCTCGCCTCCTTTTCCTTCCTGTATCTTGAGTTCTTTTCATCTGCCTCTTTTCTTCTTAGTCCACTCCTCTCATTTCCCCTCATCCCTTCTCGGCCCCCCTTCTCTCCCCGTCTTCTCCTCTTGTCTCTTCTTTTTCCATTCCCTTTATCAAACTTTCCTCCTCCTCCTCCTCCTCTTCCTCCTCCTCCTCCTCCTCCTCTTCCTCCTCCTCCTCCTCCTCCTCCTATCGTACAGCTCATTATATGTCGTGACGTCACCAAGAGGATTTCCTGTGAGTTGAACCTTCTTGCCTGCCTACCTTCTGTCTCTCTGTACACACACACACACACACACACACACACACACACACACACACACACACACACACACACACACACACACACACACACACACACACACACACACACACCATACATTTTGTGATGATCCTTATCCCCCTCTTCCCTCTTTCCTTCCTCTTCTCGTTTTCCGTCTTTTTAAACAACGCTCTTTGTTCCCCCTTTTTCTACCGTTCCTTATAAACACAAGTTACGAGATAAATATAGTTCAACCGCCTGTAAGTAAGGCTGGATTTTGCGTGTATTTACGGAGTCATTTTTTTTCATTAACAATTTTATGTTGATGGTAAGGGGTCATTGAAGGCTGTACGTAACGCCTCATGGAAATATATATCCTAAGCTGAACATAGTCGTCTGTGGATTGCAAGACGGATGTTAAAAATACGTCCTTAGACTGAAAAGGTAAACACTGTCAGGTTACAGAGTGCTGAATAAAATCGCATACGGTTGGTGAAATAAAATACTGAATAAGCGACTGTGGGAGAGTTTATGATGCTAATATTATCACGTAGCCTTTGTGACTCAGCTGAATGAAATCGTGAGGTGAGCTGGTATAGAATAGCAAGAGTTGTGCGTGCCATCAGAGGGTTGGTGAAGGTGGTATGTCATCCTTATCCTTTCCAGAAGAATAAAGAAATCAGAAGAAGAATAAGTCAAGTCAAATCGTCTGGAGATAGCAACATAAAATCGTCTGACTGAAGGGTTAAAAAAGAGTCTGACGAATGAGGAAGGCACCCTGAAGAAAACAAACTGCTGGAAAGCTGGAAAACAAGAGTACTGGAGCGGGTGATCTTAGGCCTTTCGGTTAATGCCCTTAGTGTGGTGTGCTGTAGGAAGGTAGTTTTGTGTGGTGTGGTATGATAGGCTGGTGTGGGTAGTGTGTTGTGGTATGATAGGCTGGTGTGGTGTGGTGTGGTATGGTGTGGCTGGGCTAATGTCGGGAAAGTCTACGGGAATTACATACAAGTCCGTAAATTATTAGAGAGAGAGAGACGGACTGAGCCGCGCCTACAGATACCTCCGTTTCTAACAAAAAATCAGTAATAAATAAAACATAACTTAGGCTGTGGTTGGTGTCTGCTATAACGCCGGTAAACTAGGCCGGGATGGTAGGCTGCCCGTAAGATTTATATGCCGTATTATTCCTCTCGTTTGTGGTAGGTGGTGGCGACCATCATCCACTCACTTGATTTATTGCTGCCTACTTCTTCCTTAGCCTTTTTCATTCTTTTTCTGTCTGCCCTCCTGTCTTCCTATTTCTCCCATCTTTCCTGTCACTTCTTATTGCTTTTCTTTCCATTACAGATGGCTTTACATTGAGTGACAAGCCAAATGGTTTCCTGTAAGCCAAGAAACCATTTACAACGCTGGGTGGTAATCATATAACCAAACCATACGTGCTCCCTACGTGTCAACAAGTGGGTTGGTGGAGGATTAGTGCCCCTCCCCGTAAAACAATTAACTCAAAGTCAAATGGCCACACCTTGTGGGATTGTGACGTCTGGCAATAGATAGATAGATAGATTATTCCTCTCTCTCTCTCTCTCTCTCTCTCATTCTGTGTGTGTGTGTGTGTGTGTGTGTGTGTGTGCGTGCGTGCTTGCGTGCGTGCGTGCGTGCGTGTGCGTGTGTGTGTGTGTGTGTGTGTGTGTGTGTGCGTGCGTGCGTGCGTGCTTGCGTGCGTGCGTGCGTGCGTGTGCGTGTGTGTGTGTGTGTGTGTGTGTGTGTGTGTGTGTGTGTGTGTGCGCGCGCGGAGTGGGGCCATGGCATACTTGTATTCAGTATGTGGCCGCTTGTGCCAGTAGTGTGCAAAGCGGCCGCTACATATATGCATACACACACATCCATCCATCCATACATACGTGCATTTTTCAGTCTGTTACACTTGTTTGTGGCTGATGCTTAATGAAGGAAATTGAGAGGTAAGGAGGTTATTCATTTCTTCATTTTTTTTCTTCCTTGTTTCAGGCTTTCCCTTATATTATTTTTAAAGCTTATTTTCTGTCCTGGGTTCTCTTATGCCTTCAGTTCTTGAGTGTTTTTCTGCTTCCACCTCTTTGCCATCTCAGACACTGCGTAGTTTAACCCTTCTGCTTCCTTCCCATGACTTGCCTTGGTTTATCCTCTCCTTTGATTCTGCCTTTTTTTTGTTATCCCTTACTCTGCATGTTTCCCAAACTCTGCTTATTGTTATCATTTGCTTTGCTTTCATTTACAAGACTTCTTTTTGTCACTGCTTCCTTTGCTTCCTCATCACACGTCTTGTTATTCCTGCGTCCACATCCTGTCCACACACTGCTTGTTTCTCTCCTTTATTCTCCTCCATATTCTTTTCCCTTCTGTTTCCTTCCCAGTCTTTGTTTACTGATTCCTTCCCTTACTTCTTCCCAGACACTGTTATTCCTTCCTCTGCCTCCTTCCCAGACACTGTTATTCCTTCCTCTGCCTCCTTCCCAGACACTGTTATTCCTTCCTCTGCCTCCTTCCCAGACACTGTTATTCCTTCCCCTGCCTCCTTCCCAGACACTGTTTTGCCTTCCTCTGCCTCCTTCCCAGACACTGTTATTCCTTCCTCTGCCTCCTTCCCAGACACTGTTATGCCTTCCTCTGCCTCCTTCCCAGACACTGTTATGCCTTCCTCTGCCTCCTTCCCAGACACTGTTATGCCTTCCTCTGCCTCCTTCCCAGACACTGTTATTCCTTCCTCTGCCTCCTTCCCAGACACTGTTATGCCTTCCTCTGCCTCCTTCCCAGACACTGTTATGCCTTCCTCTGCCTCCTTCCCAGACACTGTTATGCCTTCCTCTGCCTCCTTCCCAGACACTGTTATGCCTTCCTCTGCCTCCTTCCCAGACACTGTTATGCCTTCCTCTGCCTCCTTCCCAGACACTGTTATGCCTTCCTCTGCCTCCTTCCCAGACACTGTTATGCCTTCCTCTGCCTCCTTCCCAGACACTGTTATGCCTTCCCCTGCCTCCTACTCAGATCCTCGTTATTTTTATCCGTCTCTTTCTTCGCCCTGGCCAGCTCCTTGCCTCATAACGCTGGCTTAGCTACCCCGGGGCCAGTGTATATATTGACCCTGGCCTAACTTACCCTACTTCAAGTTCACCTTCCTCCCAATGATTTTTTTTAGCCCCCCTCCCCCGCCCCACCAACACTCACTGCCGTCTCCTTCATGCTTCTCCCTCACCCTTTCCCTTCCCTTATCCCTTTCCTGTTTTCCTTCCCCCTCTTCATCCCTTCCCCCTTCCTTCTCTCTCGTCTCTTCCTCCCCCTCCTTCCCATCTCTCATCGCTTTCCCGTTTCTATCCTTCATTCTTTCCCACTGTCTCTTTGTCATTCCACATCTCCTCCTCATTGTCCTTCATCCCTTCCCCCCTTCTCCTTCCTTTCCTTCATCCTTTTGCCTTCCTTCCTCCCTTGCTTTATCTTTTCGCCCTTCTCCATCCCATCGTAACATACGGTTGCTTCAGCTTGATCTGTGAATGGTTATTTATTTATTTATTTATTTGTATATTTTAATACACTTCTCACCGCCCTTGCCTTCACCTCCTGTCCCATACCTTGTTTCCATCCATACCCTCATAGTTTTCCCCTTCCCTTTTTCTTCCACTTTCTCTCCCCCTCTCCCTTGTATTTTCTCTCCTATTCCCCTTGCCATTCCTCATTCAGACCTCTCTCCCTTCCCTCCCCTCCCATTCTCATTCTTCCTCCTTCCTGCTGTACTTCTCTTTGCTGTCCATCGTTCCCATTCCATCGTCTCCTCTTTCGTGTATAATTTCTCTTCCTGTTTTTCTCCCTCGTTCCCTGTCTCCTCCCCATCCTATCCTTCCCCCCCTTTTCCTCACTCCGTCCACCCTCTTTCCCTCTTGCCCTTCCCTTTTCCCTCCTTCCTTCACATTTACTCGTATTCCTCAATCATCATATTTTCCCATTTTTTCCCAGCAGTCTTTTCTCCCTTCCTACCCACTTCCCTCCTTCTTCTCCCTTTTCCTTCATATTCTCTTTTTCCTTCTTTTTTCCCACCAACTTCTCTCCTCCTCCAAGATTCATTCCTCTTCCCATTTTCCTCTCCCCCCCCCCCTTTTCCTACCCTGTTTAATCCGCCATCCCTTTTTCTGTTCCTTCCTTTCCTTTCCCATCTCTCATATTCCTTTCCCCTTTCCGTTTGGTCTTTTATTCTCCCATTCCTCCTGTTCTTTCCAGTCGTTATTCTTCCTTTCCCCATTCCTCAGCCCAGTTCCCACCCCCAGTAGAAGTTAACCCCTTCAGACTGGTGACATGATTTTTTTTTTTCTTTTTCGTACCTCCAACAGTTAGCTTCAGCTTTGGAGAGATATTTATGAACTGTAGGTGTTTGTTATGCTCTGCCCTTCATTAACACCTTCACTACCAGAGGTCTGTCCTAAATCGTCTTGAAATAGTAAGAATAAAGTCCCATAATGCGTCATCGGAGTGAAGGGGTTAATATGGGCTGGAAAGCTGCCTTAATCTCCCCTCATTAACTTCCCTCCCCTCCCCTCCTCTCCCCCACCCCACATCCTCCCTGTCTCCCCTCCTTTCTCTTCCCTTGATCGTATTCCTACCTTCTTTCTCTCATTACTTCCTTACCCTCCCCTTCCCTACCTCCCTTTGTCTCTCCCTTCCTTCCATTCCCTCCCTTTGGACTCGTTCCTTACCTCTTCCTCTCATTAACCCCCTCCCTTCCTTTCTCCCTCCCTCTCTCCATTTCCTTCCCTTTCTCGCATTCCGTACCTCTTTCCCTCAGTAACTCCCCCCCCCTTGCCCTCTTTCTCCCTTCCTTCCCCCCCTCTTCCTTCTCCCCCTCTTCCTTCTCCACCACTTCCTTCCCATTCTCTTCCCTGCCACTTCCATTTCCTGTTCCATAATCTCCCTCCCTTTCTTTCTCCTTCCGTAATCCTCCCTTATCAGCTCCCCCAACCTTTTTTTTTTTTCCTTTTTACCTCCCCCCCCCTCTTTCTCTCTCTCTCTCTCTCTCTCTCCATTCTTTTCCACCTCCGTCTTCTGGTCCATATTTTTCACATTCCCTATATCCCCGTTGACAGCCTCGCCCCCTCTCCTGGTCACCCATTCCTTTCTGAAGAGCTGCCTGTAGAGGATTATATTCCAGCTTTTGGGAGGCTTTCAGTAGTAAAGGGTAAATGAAGGCTGTATCTTACCTCTGAGTCGAAAAGGTCATCCAAAGCAGAGAGAGAGTCACAATATAAACAGGGACAAAATGAGAAGTACGTCATTAGATTGAAGGCGTTAAATAATTGGTCGAAAGGAACATACAGTGTAGAGTCAGGGTGCTGTGTGTGTTGGTGGAAATGGTCACGAAACTCTTAGATGAAGTTACCCAGAGTTGAACAGAATCACACGAAGGTACCATGAATAACTAAAAAATGTAAATAAATAAGTAGTTAAGAATATATCCTAATAATGTGAATAACTGATTGTATTCCTTCACTACAAGAGGCTTTCCCTTGCCGGAGTAAGTGTGTCTGGAGGGAGAAATAATGGTGATGAAAAAAAAGACGTCGTTGTGGTGAAGAGGTTAATATTGGTGAAGAGCTACGTTAATCTCCCCTCATTAGCTTCCTTCTCCCCTCCCCACCATCCCTCCCCGCCCCCCATTCCTCTCCCCTCCCCCCATCCCTCTCACCAGTCCCCTCCCTTTCCTACCCTCCTTCCTCCCAATCACTGCCTCTAATTCCTCCCATATTTTCCTACCACCGCCTCCCCTCTCCCTCCCCACTTTTTCACTTTCCCTCCTTCTCCCTCTCCTCTTCCTCTCCCTTCCTTCTTTCGCTTCCTCTCCCCCCTTTCACTTCCTCTCCCCCCTTTTACTTCCTCTCCCTCCCCCTTCTCTTCCTCCCCCCATTTTTCTTCCTCCCCCCATATTTCTTCCTCCCTTCCCCTTCTCTTCCTCTCCTCATTCTCTCCCTCCCATTTTTCCTCCTGCCGTCTCCAGTTCATCCTTCACCCTACCTCTCTCCACCCCATCCCTCCTTCTCCTTCTCTTCCTCCTCCTCCTCCTCCTCCTCCTCCTCCTTATCATCAGTCATCATCATCATCAACATCTTCCCCGTTCCTCCTCCTCCTCCTCCTCCTCCTCTTCCTCTTCCTCTTCCTCCTCCTCCTCCTCCTCCTCCTCCTCCTCATCCTCTTTTCCCATCACACCTCCCCCTACCCCCTCTCTCCTCTCGCCACCCTTATTAACCTAACCTCTTCAATCAGCTCCCTTCCCCTTTGCCTCCCCCTCACCCCCCCCCCTCCCCGCAGCCGCCTTAATACGTGCGCTTCTATAATGTACTCAGCTTTATTTTGTTTGTCTCTTTATCCTTTCATCCTGACGGTTCTAAAGGCTAGTATATGCGAATTGTTGATCCAGTCGAATAATGTGGCGTGTTTTTGTTCTTGCCGCCACTGTACTGCAACGGCCGCCTTGCATACGCATGGCATTGGCGGGAATACACGTTCAAGCCATGTTTTACGGGTTCTGAAGGGCAGCTGATCCATTAGGCCGAGGAACACCACCTTGTCACAGGAGCAGTGACCCACCACCACCCATTTCCTCATGGATGGGTACAGATATGGAAGGATTTTGCAGGGTATGACGAGAATTGCGTATGGAAATTATGATGCAGTGATTGTTTGTGACAGAGTGAGTTTAAATTTCATCGACGGATCCTTTATATTAAGATATAAAATCACAGAAAAGGACTTACTACTTCATCCTTGTATATATCTGTCCCGTGGTGGAATTGAATTCATATCAGGGGACTTGGTAGACGCGCACTCTGCCACTCGACCACCTGAAGCTCCCTTCTGGTCATGAAGGGGCTATTCAGTTGGTATCGTTAACGGTTAAACAACAGTCAGAACCAGTACCTTGTCCCATGTGAGGTGTTGTGGCCTGAAGCTGAGCCACCCTGATCCAGAACGTAAAAGTTGGGAGACTTACTTGTCTCGGGCATGACTAACTTCATCATTTGATGGCAAGTCCTGTCACCAGGGAGATTCGAACCCGCACCCGCAAGGTATGGCTGTATCTTTAGCCGGGTGTTTAGTCCCCTGACCACAAGGCCTTTGTTTAGATGAGGTATTTTTCAGTGTAGTGTTACTGTTTCCAGACAACATTTTTCAGAGTGAAGGGGCAAGATAATAGTTCCATTAACGCCTTCAGTATACAAAGGGTCATTCGTTAATTGAATAATCTGGAGGCATCAATAATGACTGATCCAGTACGTCATTTGAGTACAGGGGTTATTCAGTTATTCTAATAACGGTACATTGGTTTGTCTCAATTAAAAGTATTTGTGACCACGGATTTATTCCCAGTTAATAAAAAATGATAGCAGTACTGGCAATTTAATCCCTAATACTGACGGTACATTAGTCAGCCACGTGCCTTGCGTCCACTGAAACTGTAGCTCATATTTACTCATTAATGTATTGCCAGCAAAACTAATATTAATGGTTTATTGAAAATTGGATTTGTAACCTTTTCACAATGATTTTGTGTGTGTGTGTGTGTGTGTGTGTGTGTGTGTGTGTGTGTGTGTGTGTCTCGCTACCATCATACGATACAAGTCAGCTTAAGAAACTCTGGACTGTAAAATGAGCAAGAGATAGTGTCCTGTACTTCCTTCAGCACGATGATGCCTTACAAACTTAGTTGCCTCCGTCTGGTGATATTATTCAGCCTCAGTACTGTATCCTCACAGTAAAGGAGGTACACACAGCTGATTGAAAGAACTGTACAGGCTAGTCCGTATGTGTATTCGCAATGCCAACTTTACCCTCGCTATTATAGGCCATAAAAATGTGGTGTAACAAAAACTATTAGCTTTCAGCAACCAAGTTTTAAAATCACGATATTGCTGCAATTTTGATACTGGAAGGCTCGTTTTGGGTCTGCAATTGTTGAGAAAGTTTGTTAATGCTGGTCGTTTATATCGCCAGCCCTGGCGTCCCCCTCCAGAGAGCTGTGTGGGTGTGCAGTGGCGGCAAACTGTGGTGCTGCTGTGTCCGTAATGAGCCCCCACCCCTGCTTCTGCCACCATTCCAAACCACTGAATTATACGCTACGGATATAAAGCCACACTAGGCCGAAGTAGTTTTATCTCTGTGTTCCCTGTGTGGATGTGAAGCTCTGGGGCGGGATGGGTAGCGTCCTCGTCTCACGAAACGTTTACCACCAGTCTAGGGTTCGAACCTAACCCATAACAGACATAATTATAATGTGGTTGCTGGTAGTGTACTCTTTCTTATGCTTGTGTATGTTGGCACCCTGTCGGCTGTATGGAACATAACCATCACAACACTTCGACTTTCTTGTGCGTCAGTCTTCCTGACTTTATTCGTACCTAGCCATCACTCTCTCCACGAGGAGAAGGTCCGGTCCAACAGTGAGGGACCTGATATGGACTGATCGAAAGAATCCAGATTTGTTTGTCATCACTACCACCGTCACCGCCGCCGCCACACCAGTACCGCCGCTACCATCGCCACCATCACCTCCACCGACTGTGGTGATGATGATGATGATTTGTTTTCCCATCTAAAGATGATGAGATATGGTACACAAAGCAAGGAAACAAAACACAATAAATTAATATCTAATTGTAATCTGATGTCTTACCATTCTGTTTAATACCATTACGTAATAAGTCATCAGAAGTTACTACCGGTAACTGTATATATATATATAATGTTGGATTGATAAATGTAAATAAAAAACACTTGTTTTTCAAAGTTCAACCCAACAGCCATGCCATACTTTTCTGTTATGGTTGTCAACAAGCCATCGTCATAACGCCACCCCCATAAAAGTACAGTGGAGGACAAAAGTTCGCTTAAAATTTAATCTTTTCTTGTCACTTTCCTTGTCAGGTTAATATTTCTAAGCTAAGAGAGGCTTGGTACCCTATATTTGTGTAGCCGTAAATGATACTCTTTGATAATATGCATCAGGGAGGAGAGTGACGAACATGCTCTTAGTATTAATTTAACGTGGTGGAACAATAGGCCAACTTTTCCACCCAACTGTACGTAACCAGAGGCCGCCCCTGCCAGACCACATCAAACCCTCCTAACCTCTTTGTAGTGCCCTGAACATTAAACCTCCCTCCCCTCCCCTTCCCTTCCCTTCCCTTCCCTTCCCCTTCCCTTCCCTTTCCTTTCCTTTCCTTTCCTTTCCTTTCCTTTCCTTCCCTTCCCTTCCCTTCCCTTCCCTTCCCTTCCCATGTGGTAGTGTTAGCTCTTATGAGATTCGAGCAGACCTCAGCCAGATCCAGCTCAAATTTTCCCTGTGCCTGTGTGTGTAGCCTCCTTTGATGCTCAGCTACACCCGGCCATACTACCTCTTCCTGTCTGTTTGTAGTCCTAAACATACTATCTCTCTCTCTCTCTCTCTCTCTCTCTCTCTCTCTCTCTCTCTCTCATGGTGACCCCAGTCAGACCTTCCCATTCCCAGTGTTCGTAGTAATCCAGCAGCAGTCCCCGTCTTAAGTTCTAGCCATACCCTTTATTTCTGTACTCAAACTCCATCATTATGTATCTGTATTGTGTAGTGTATCTGCATAAGTCATAAGGTCTGCAGCAGGATACGACCTTCTTCTCTGTGGGAGTGTGAGAGATAGAATTAACCTTTCCTCATGCTGGCGAGGTACTAATGAGAAGGGATGTCTGTAAGAAGAGTGATGCTTGTGAAATTCGATATGTTGCAGTGGCTGTATTTGTGTGTGTTAGAGTCTATATGCTATCAGTGGAGCCGATTGGGTGCGACCATAATTATCCAAGCACATGAAAGGACATACCAGCAGAACCAGCTTTAAATATCCGACAGAGTACACGCATCGCAAAATGAATACGCCTCCGATCGAGTTACCGTAGCACCGTCCAAGCTTCAACCAGACCTAAATCCGAGCGTCCCTTTCCCTGTGTCTGTGGTCCGACCAGCAGCTCCCAAGAGACCCACGATAGTCAGAACAGCAGGACCACCAGCACCAGTCACCTTGTTAACTGGACCCCTCGTGGCCAGCGCGGCGTGCGGTCAAACTTCTAAAAGCCCCAAAGAGACTGACTCGATTTCCCGGGAGTGGTGATCAAGAGGGGTAGCTGAGAGGGGTGGAGTGGGGATGAAAGAGAGAGAGAGAGAGAGAGAGAGAAAGAGAGAGAGAGAGAAGTAATAGTAGTACCGGTGGTAGTACCGGTAGTAGTTATTAGCTTGGGCGAAGCCCTCGTGAGTCTCTCGCCAAGGGGAAATCTAAACTCGTAGAGTTAGAGTACGGGAAAGACGATAGTGGTGATCGTAGACGAGGGGGTTGTAGAGAAGAAAGTTACTAGACAATGATGGATAGTGGTATGGAACAAAATGGTGATGGTAATGGGAGAAGAGAGGAAGGAGAGAAGAGGGATTATAGACATAGGTACAGACGGTACTGGTGGCAAGAAATGAGAGGGATCTGACCAGGAGGGAGGAAAAGTAGTGATTAAGATTAGGGATAGTGATGGATGGAAAACGATAGTAATATGGAGGCGTTGGAGACAAATAGAAAGATGATGATGGTGTTGATGGAAGAAGAGAAGAATCGGAAGAGGATGGGGTAAAATAATGAGGGAAATGTAGAGAGGGTAGATGGTAATGGTGTTGGAAATGAAGAGGGATATGTAAGGGAGAGATAATAGTATCGAGGTGAAGATGATGATGATAGATATTATTGCCGGGGGGGCAGGGGTTAGATCAGGACGTTATAAGTGTGTTGTTGAAGGATGTATCTGTAGTCTTCTTACTCCAGCTTGGCCCAAATTTTTGTAGCTGCTTCACATTCCTTAGTGGCAGAAAAAGACATTACTATAGCTCAACATCCTTTTCATAGGACTTCTTCGTGACTAGCATATATTGTGCTGTTAATCTGTTCCTACAGCTGTACGATTAAGATGGAGAGATGGCAGTTTTAGACCAAATTTGAGTGAAAATGGTATTGATCCCTTACGATATGTCACTCAGTACTTTTAGCATGATGGAGTTTTTTTTTTTTTTTTTTTTTTTTTTCCCAGACTGTTTGATTTCGGTTCAGATTGGCCTGTGTTGCTGGCATGGTTAGATGTATTCTTCACTAACCAGTTCTGTAGAATGACTGTATAAATCCCCGCTACCACAAGGCGATGATATTTAGCTTTAGAGTCAGCTGGTCTGGACGAAATGGTCTGATGGAAGCAAGAATAAGTTATAAATCGCCTGGCAGTAGATAAAAATAGGAGCGGCGGGGTATGATGGTGTGGAGGATGGATGGTGGAGAGGGAGGTGGAAGGATGATGAAGTATATTTGAAAATGGAGAGAGAGAGAGAGAGAGAGAGAGAGAGAGAGAGAGAGAGAGAGAGAGAGAGAGAGATGGCGGAATGGAGATGGGTGGGTGAGGAGGATCGATAGTGATAAACGAGATAGAAGGATTAGGGAATAGGCAAGAAAAAAAGGAGGAGCGGTGTGGAGGAAGTAATGAGACAGGGCTAGCGGAATGGAGATGGGTGGGGTAAAGGGTGAGACAGTTATGGGGAAAGGCTTGACACTGGTGGGGGGAGATTAGCCACACTGATGGAAGATGATGGGCAGCTGGGTTGGGGGGTGAGGGAGGAGGGGGCAGGAATAGGGAGACTGTGATGGTGGGGGAAGCAACTTTGGAAAAATGGCAGTGGAAGGGAAGTAATAGTGACAGTGGTAGGGGATGTCGAAGAGAAAAAGTGGGGTGAGTGGTGGGGAAGTAGCAGGGGAAGTGACAGTGGTGGGGGAAGTAGCAGGGGAAGTGACAGTGACAGTGGTGGGGGAAGTAGCAGGGGAAGTGACAGTGACAGTGGTGGGGGAAGTAGCAGGGGAAGTGACAGTGACAGTGGTGGGGGAAGTAGCAGGGGAAGTGACAGTGACTGGTGGGGTAGCAGAAGTGACCGTAGTGGGGAGGTAGTGGGGAGTGAGTGACAGAAGCCTATGAACAGTGGTAGTTAAGTATGTCTCCTTGTATTGTTGCTGACTGGCAGTAATGAAAAAAAAAAAAATCCTGACGTAGGAGGAAGAGGTATACTGTGTTCACATTAACTTTGCTTAAATTGCCGTCTCTCCATCTTAATGCTGGGCTGTAACAAGAGATAACACCAGAACATTGGGCAAGTCACAAAAAGATGCTGTGGAAAAGATGCATAGCCGTAGTATTGTCGTTTTCTGCCAGTCAACTATGGGAAATACACCAAGTTAAGTCACAGGCTGTGGCATTGTAAGGCCACAGAGTTTTGATCAACAAACCCTGGTAAGAACACAGAAATAGAAGAGAGGAATGGGACGGAAAAAGAACAAGACAAAAAAATACGTGAGGGAGGGAAAAGTTGGAGAAGGAGAACAGATAACGAGAGAGAGAGAGAGAGAGCTAATTAAGAGAGTGGTGTTATTTTTGGCTTCCTATAGGTGCGGCAGAATAAGATGTAGGTAGGCGTCAGATAGGAAATGCGCAGGTTGGGAAATCAGAGGAGCAAAGGGTAGTGGAAAAAAGAGGGAAAAACGGATGGTGACACGGAAATGAGGTAAGGAGGATGGTAGTGTGTGGAGATGAAGGAGGGAGAAAGGGAGGGAGATGTGGAGATAGAGAAGAACTGGGAAAAGAAAAGGAAGATAGGAAAAGAAAGGAGAGAGAGAGAGAGAGAGAGAGAGAGGATTGAGCAGAGGGTGTGGAAGATAGAAGAGAGAGAAAAAGAACGGAAATGGTGAATTATGAAGAAAAAGAGTCAGTAGATAGAAAAGAGAGGGGGAGAGAGAGGAAATGAGAAGAAGAGGAAGATGTAAAAGAGAAAAGAGACCAGGAGATACAGAGGCAAAGAGGAAAGGAAAGAGGAAGAGTGTAGGAAAGGGGAAGACGAGGCAGACGAAAGAGAAATGAAATGAGAAAAGGATGTGATAGATAAGAAAAGAGAGGAGGAGATAAAGAAGAATTAAGACAAGGATGAAGAGAGGAGGAGGTAGAGGAGAAATGAGAGAAGCAGAAGACGAGAGGAAAAGAAATGAGAATGTATAATGATACGGAAATGAGAGTAAGGCGAATGGCAGTAGGTGGAGGTAAAATAAGTATGAGGGAAGACAGAAGAGAAATGAAGGCGTGAGGAAAAGGAATAGGAAAGGATGCTAAGGAAATGAAGACGCGGGGAGCAGAAAGATCAATGGACAGTGCTAAGGAGCCGTATCCTCGTTGGCATAGTGGTCTTTGTAACACCTCTTCCTAAACGATTTATTATGCACAGTGCACCTTCGTATCTTCTAGTATATGAAAGGTGTGGTGTATATCAGCAATTAAAAGATTATAGTTAACATTCCTGAGCAGTGTGTTTCCTATAATTACTATATCATCGCATCCACTATTCTCTGTTCACTTCAACTTGACCTAAAACTCTCATTTCTCCATCTTCAGTTCTAGCTATAACAAGATATTAACACTGGACTGTGGTGCTCGTCACGAAGAAGTGCAGTGGAAAGGCTGTAGTGGCATAATGTCTCTTTCTGCTGCTGAACTACCGTACTTAAAATAATCTGCAATTGGACGAAAATCCGGGCCAAGTTAAAGTGAATGAATTATAGTATCATATGTACACAGTATATGTCACAGTACTTCATCCCAGGCGATTACTTTGCATATTATACCATTGCATCGTTTAGTATGTTTGCATTTTTCGTAACGCTTCCTAAGCAATTTATTCGCATATTAATCCCTCCTATTTATTCTTTAATATATCAGATACAGCATATTTCCCAGCACATATTCCTAAATCTAATTGTTTTGCATAATATACGTTCATATCCTCTGATGTAGATAGTTTCCTCGTAGCACTTCTTGCTAAACGATTTACCTTGCACATTGCACCTTCATATCCTCTGTGTTTTAGATACAGTAAATATCGCAGCACTACATCCTGACCTGTTTATTTTGTTTATTGCACCCTCATAGCTTCTATTATGCCATACATTACATAAGAAAAAAAAAAGGAATAAATAACATAAAGGGGAATAATTAAGTATAAGATTTAGAATACATCGTTAAGAAAGAGGTAAACTAGATCTCGCAGACCACCCAGAATGTGAACCAAGGATAATGAAGGTAAAGGAGGCGGAAGACAGGTGGAGGTGAAATAGGTGGACATGAAAAGAGGGGAAGGGATAGTGGAGGAAAACAGCACATCGTGAGAGGGTGAAGGTCCCTTTGGGGTAGTAAAACCAGGGACGGGTAATGTGTGTGTGTGTGTGTGTGTGTGTCTGGGGGGAGGGGTAAAAAAATGTAATCAGACAGACAGCACAGTTCAAGAGGAGAGCGAGGCTTCATGTGATAACCATTCGGCCTTCTTTTTGAGAGAGAGAGAGAGAGAGAGAGAGAGACAGACAGACAGACAGACAGAGACAGACAGACAGACAGACAGAGTGAGAGGGAGAGAGAGACAGACAGACAGATAGACAGACAGATTTAACAAGCTGCCCTGTTATTGAGAGAGAGAGAGAGAGAGAGAGAGAGAGAGAGAGAGAGAGAGAGAGAGAGATGCGAGGCCACAGTGCAAGAAGAGCGATAATGTATGATTAGATAGCAACAACAAGCCACCGCAAGCTGCGTTTTTAATGATAACAGATACCTAGAAGCCGTATTATCAGTCGCTCCTGGAAACTGTGATAGGCGGCTCAGAAGAACACATGAAGGCCACAGATGATAATGATGATGATAAATATTTATTATTATTATTATTATTATTATTATAGTAGTAGTAGTAGTTATCATTATTATCAGCGGTACTATTATTACTATTCTTCTTCTTCCTCTTCTTCTTCTTCTTATTATTATTATTAAAGGTAGTATTGTATGCCGACCACATATTTCTTTACTGTTACCAGTTACCTGATGTCATTTTTTATGGTAACAAAGTCATCTATGATCCGTGTATCACTAGTCATTCCAGGAGACTAGTGACATACGGTATTTCAGGATGCTTTCCACATATACAGCACAGCCCTTCTCACACAAGTTGGTACACTCTACTGATTTGTGTTGCAACATTTTAGTGAATAATTATGTTTGTATGGTTTGACCTGTGACCCCATAAAACGTTTTAAAAGGCTTGAATGAAAGATGATGATGAAGATAAAGAAGACGATGAAGAAGAAAGTGTATGGGGGTATTTTGTGTTTGTTTGTTTTTTCTTTTCCCAGGCATGGTTTTGCCAAGTTTGAAGCGAAAAAGTGAAGAAATTAAGATATGTGAAGAAGTGGAGATGTGACATTAGATTGAAAAGTGCTTAGAAGGAAACTAAGAGGTAAAAGAAACAGGACACGAAAAAAATACTGAGCAAATACACCATATGATCACAAAAAATTAAGAAAGTAATAGACGTAATTATGTGATGACTTCCAATACGATTACGTCTTGTTTTATTATCTTACTGTCAGATGTTCAGTGTAGGAAATGGCTTTTATGGTGAAGCGGATAGAAAACACCAGGCCGCAAAATTTGATGAATGAATTACGGTGTATTTTTTCCTTGGTAGCGTAGTGTGTAAAAACCTGCAACGTGACCTGAATGGCGACACCAACACGAGTGCCACTGTAACCTGTTTGGGCACACAGTTGGCCTTATACTGGTGCTGGATTAACACACACTGCTGATGATGTGGTTTAGGCCAACTAAGGAATTGCTGTCACCACTTAAGTTACAGTGATGATGATGATAGTAGTAGTAGTAGTAGTAGTAGCAGCAGCAGCAGCAACAGTTTTCTGTAGTTAGTAAAGGAATAACGTTCACACTTCAGTTTTATGTATACAGTATATATATATATATATATATATATATATATATATATATATATATATATATATATATATATATATATATATATATATATATATATATATATATCATCATCATCATCATCAGCCGTTTGAATATCCACTGCAGGACCGGCCTATCCCGACCGAAGTCGGGACGATACAGCCAATGTATCTCTACCAAGTGGCTTAGGCTGTCTGGTAGAGATTGTATGTAGGGTAAGTGCTTGTAAGTGTAATTATAATGTTGGAGTCGCTTTGGATGTGTGTGTAGTCTGTGAACCAAGTGTTATCGGCCCGACTGGGTGCAAACATACTTTATAGTAAGCGACACTGGTCCAACCACGGCACCCCTTGTGTCCGCCATTGCAGTATATATATATATATATATATATATATATATATATATATATATATATATATATTGATAATTTACTCAGTCAGTAGGATGTCGTCTTTGTTATTAGGGGCCTTATTGTATTTGGCATAAGATACTTCGTAGAACCTCTTCCTTAGCGATTTATTTTGCATTTTAAATCTTGTTTTCATTTATGTTAACTATATACTTTTATTAGCGACATTGTTTTTATAAGTATCATATACGGTAAACGGATACGTAGGTGCCATGTACAGAACAGATCGCAAAGGAAAATGTGTTGCGATATTCAGAGTCACTAAGAACACGACCTTGTTTCTGTGTCTGTTTATTTAAGTATTCGTTTATTTATTTATTTATCACCTCCAGACGATGCTATTGAGGTTAGTGGAGACCTCATTTAAGTGGGTTAACCACTTCAGTCACTTTGTTTTTCTTTTATTCCTGCTACCCTCAGATGGTTAAATTCTGAGTGGCCAAGGGGAGGTTTCCAGCATAGGGAGCTTCATGTACCTTAGCATTAATTACACCGTCAGTACAAGAGATTTTCGTAAGTTAAAAAATAAAATATCGTCTGGGGGCAGCAAGGATAAAATAAATACGGTATATTGCGTCCCTCCCAAGCTGAACAAACTCGTATTGCAGGGATTAACGTCCACAGTTTGTGTGCCAAGGAGACGCGCGCGCGTGTGTGTGTGTGTGTGTGTGTGTGTGTGTGTGTGTGTGTGTGTGTGTGTGTGTGTGTGTGTGTGTTTAGTTTTCGTTTCATTCTTTTATTTCCATGAGTTCGGGGACTTGTATTTTATATTTGCCACCTAGCGACACTTTTTTAGTACTATTAAAAAAAAAAAAAGACATCCTCAGAATGAAGGGGTTAAGTCTTGTCGCTATGATATTTTGGTCTTCACTTTTTTTTTTTTTTTTTTCATTTTTTTTTAAATTATTTGTTAGCTAGTATTTAGTTTAGTTATGTGTGCTAAGGAGGCCTCGTTTACACTGCTGTTTTGTTCGTGTGTTAGTCTCCGTTTCTCATTACTCTGTTTTTATTGATAACTTTCTCTTTGTAAGTTTTCAGTCCTTGTACTTTCTCGCAGCGATGGCGTTCGAGTTTTTTTCATGCGTGTTCCTTTTTTTTTTTTTTTTTTTTATGGGGGCTAGTGTATTTTATTAATTCATAAAACTTCAAGAAATTGGTCAGTTTTGTCTTGCGGATTTGTGTAGTTTATAGTTTTAAGGAGTGGTGTAATTTGGTGGCTTATGTGTAGTTTTTAAAGAGGACGTGTATGTGGTTGGTTTTGGTTTTAAGGATTATTGTAATTGGGTTCCTAATATTTCTCGTTGAAGACTTGTGTCATTGCAGCGAATGTTGTCAGATGGGTTGTTGTCACTGTGTGGAGGATTTAGCTCAGTAGGTTTCTTTCCAAGGCTGGTGTACTTTGCTGTAGGTCTCATTTTGTTCTGGTTTTTATCGATGTTTATTTTTCCCGTAATTCTGGGTTTTGTCATGGTGTTTCTTTAGATCATTCCCCCCCCCTCTCTCTCTCTCTCTCTCTCTCTCTCTCTCAGCATCAAGTGGCTGTAATGCTGTACCCACATATTCCTTTCAGATTCTCACAGCTGCATTGTTTTTCTTGGAGGTCAGAGTAGTTATTCCCTTACTGTTTTCGCTGTTATAGCTGTAATGTTTCCTTGAAGGCTTTCCTAGTCTTCTCATTCTTCATTTCGTTTCCTCACAACTGCAGTGTTTTTCATGGAGATTATATTGGTGTTCTGTCATTCTTTTTTCACTTCATGGTGGCTGTAATATTTCCCGTTGATGGTTTTAATAGTTTTCCTTCTCTCTGTGTCTAGTAGTTGCAGTGTTTCAGTTAGGGTTTGAATTAGTTATCCTATAATATATTGTTTCACTGTATCGGTTCGTTGTGAGCTATTCCAACCAGTTTTTAAGTTTGCGTTTTTGAAACTCATAGAACATGTGGAATTGTTTTATTAAAATGCATCTTCAACCAAAATTGACAGTTGCTAAATAATCAGCTGTCGCAACAGCTGACGTCAGATCAGCTCAAAATTTCAAGCTGAGCGCCTTTATATTTTATAAGTAAATAGCTCAGAGTTCTTCAGGAGCACATATTTGACGTTTGCTTGAAGCAGTGGGAAAAAAAAAAAAAAAACACAGCGGCTCCGCAGGTGTACCACTTATAGACCTGTCGGCTTCGGCACAGGCAAAAGTATCCTATTGCACTTTTGTTCAAACCTAGCCACCTCGCAGCTCAATATGGACAAGTTGAGTATAGCCACGTTGGGGGAGGAGGTCGATGTGGCTAATAACCTCATACGGTAAGTTTCATCATGTAAACACGACGTAGTAAGCAAGATGTGGGAATGGTCCAGTTTTGTGAGGTAAAAACAGCCTGAGAGTATTGAGGGCGGCCTGGCGTGTGTGTGTGTCCTTTCCTTTGTGTGCCAGTGGTGTAAGAGTATTTTGAGTGAGAGAGAGAGAGTGTTATGATATAGATGTTAACCTTTCTGTGTGTGTGTGTGTGTGTGTGTGTGTGTGTGTGTGTGTGTGTGTGTGTGTGTGTGTGTGTGTGTCCTTTCCACTTGTGCCATTGGTTTAGGGGAGCTCTGAAGTATGTATATTTTAAATGTCAGAGTCTCCTTGGGCCCTGGCATGATTATTCTAGCATGTGTCCTTGATGGTACTTACCTGTCGCCACGTAGCCTGCACGTATTTACGAGTATAGCTGAGAGAGAGAGAGAGAGAGAGAGAGAGAGAGAGAGAGAGAGAGAGAGAGAGAGAGAGAGAGAGAGAGAAGGGGGGGGAGTTTTCACCTTTTTCAACAGAATAAAGCTTGTAATTTCACGTGTTTTTTAATCATGTACTGTATTCAAATTATATTTATTGATTAAATTTATTAATTATTTACATTTGTGAGTGTTGTTGACGTATGCAGCTTCACCTGGTAGCTAGAGTCAGGAGTGTGTGTGTGTGTGTGTGTGTGTGTGTGTGTGTGTGTGTGTGTGTGGCATCACTCGGCTGGCGCACAATCCCTGCCAACCGGGTCACGTGACGTCATTTTGAATTTCCTCTCGATCTGGTTAAAAAGGATGAGACGTGTGTTTGTGAGAGAGAGAGAGAGAGAGAGAGAATTTGTGTTGCCTGAATATTTGCTTGTGTGGATTTATGGAGGCTGTGTGTGTGTGTGTGTGTGTGTGAGAGAGAGAGAGAGAGAGAGAGAGAGAGAGAGTATTTACTAATTTTGTTTTTTCTTATTTACAGGTAATTGGAAGAGGGAGGACTGGTGTAATTGAGTCTTTATTTGGGTAGGTAGTTTTCATTAATAATAATAATAATATTATTATTATTATTATTATTATTATTATTGTTTTTATTATTATTATTATTATTATTATTATTATTATTATTTTGTGGTCGGTGGGGGCACTCACCATCCACTTACTCGATGTAGTGCTGCTCTCGGGTGTCTGCCCTTTCCTCTCCGCCATCCTTCTTTCCTTCCATCCTCTTCTGTCTTTCTTTCCTTCTTTCTTTCCTCGTCCTTCTGCCTACGGGTACGCTCCCTCTTCTGTCTTTCTTTCCTTCATTCTTTCCTCGTCCTTCTGCCTACGGGTGACTTTACGCTCCCTCTTCTGTCTTTCTTTCCTTCATTCTTTCCTCGTCCTTCAGCCCATGGGTGACTCTACACCGAGTGACAAGCCAAATGGTTTCCTGTACACCAGAAAACCATTTACTAGGCTGGGTGGTAACCATATAACCAAACTTTGGCTCCTGGTGGTTTAGTGGGTAATTACGGCTCTTTAATCGGATTGAGCTGGTGAAGGTTTATATCCAAGGGGTGGTTGAGGTATATTGCTCACTTAATGCCACTCAGAGATGAATAAGGCTGGTCACTCTCATCTTAAATGTCAGAACCAACTTGCCTAGCCCCGGGCTCCTACGCTCCTCATGGGGCAACGTAGGATTGGATAATGATGGATGATAATGATTATTATGACTAAGAGAGAGAGAGAGGGAGAGAGAGAGAGAGAGAATGCGTTTGTATGACGTTAGCTAGAACTTCGTATTTGTGTGTGTGTGTGTGTGTGCGCTTCTGTAATTTGAATACGCACATGAGCAAGAGGAGAAAAGAAACATTGTGTTGGTGTTATGGTGAGGGTGACTTCGTGTTTACTTGACCTATAAAGACAAGTACAAGCAGATGTCTTGCAAATTTACCATCGCAGGCAGGAGGGAGGAGGCAGGGGAGGGGAGAGCGAGGGAGGAGGGGAGAGCAAGGGAGGAGGGGGGAGGGGAGGGGAGGAGAGAGCTAACAGAGGAGGGTGGAGGGGAGCGAAGAGAGAATGAGGAGAGGAGAAAGGGTATTAGTGAAATGAGGAGAGTAGAGGAAATAGAGGCGAAGACGAAAAGCGAGTGGAAGAGGGGAGGGGTGAGGCGAAGAGAGAAGAGAAAAAAGGCGACGAGAACAGAGGAAAGAAGAGCAGAGGGGAAGAGAGGGGACATTTGTTAACTATTTCATTACGAGACGTTTCTCCTGAACTGCATAATATTATCTCGTCTTAGTAAAAATGTATTAAACTAAAAAGTCGTCGTACAAGAGAGCTTTATGGAGATGATAACCCTTCAGGATGCATGGCCATAGCTCAGTAAAACCGTCTGGCGGCAGCGATAATAAAGGGCGTCATGGTACTCTACTGTTTACTACACTTGATTGGCACCTTGACTCTTGGTACAGTGGTTGCCAAGGGGTTATTTTAGCGGCGGGTGTTTGGAGTGCCAGAGGGGTCACGAAGGAAGGTTCCAGTGGTGGGTGCCAGGTGCTGGGTTAATTGTGGAAAGTGCCAAGATGAAGCTGTCAGAATTAAAATGAAGTGGTTGTCATTGATTGTATACTTAACCGAAGCTAACCTAACTTACCTAACCTAACCAAACTTTACCTGCCTAACTCAAACCGTTGTGGCTTGTGGTTGGCGTTTGTGAAAATTCCAGTTCTGTTAATAAAATGAAAATGGAAATGAGTATTGTTGTGGAGGCTGTCAAAAATGGGTATTTTGTGGAAGTTGCCAGAATGGAGAAAACTGGGAGTGGATGAGAATGAGGAGTGGAGTGGGGGGATATGCTGAGAATGTAGCTACAGGATTTCCTTTACGTTATCTAGAAACTGTATCAGAACATAACGAAATCTTGTCTTACTACGCAGTAGTACTCGCAGAATTAGAGATGCATTGTGTGGGGGGAATGTTAATGTGTGGAGACTTTTGATTGTGCCTGTGCCCTGGTTGACTGGAGTGGAGTCAAGGTGAGTCGAGTGTAAAAGGTAGTAGAGTTGAGTGAGGTGGTGCCTGAGAGGTGACATCAGCATCATCTTCATTATAATCATCGTCGTCGTCGCCGCCATCGCCATCATCATCATCGTCGTCGTCATTTTCGTCGTCATTATCATCGTCATCATGACCCATTTTTATGACCTGAGGATAGGATAAGGTAGAATGGCCCCTTCCCCTCGGGAGGAAAAAGAAATCGCAAGAAAGCGGGAAAAGTATCAGCAGCAAACCCAGTGAAATAAGCCAGACACTAACTCATACATCTTTCTAGCCCCCGGAATCCCAGCTCACGTATTCCTTTGGTACCGGTATTTTTCTGTACTGACACATCACATACTCCTGCCAGATATACTTACTCGCCAGTTAGAAAAGGGCGGTCACACCCTTGCCGTGAGCTTCTCGAACATAATTCTTACAACCAACTCGATCCCCTGTCATTTCCCTGGCTTCCTCTGCTCCCATATCTTGCTTTTCTGACACCACTCGTTTACCACAATCATTCACCTCCCTCTTCCAGTACTATTCCTCCTCCCACCTTTAATCTCGCTCACAGCTGCCCGATTGTCAGGCGTGAACATGCCGGCTGCCGCTATATAGACCACCCTTACAACGTCCTCTCTCCATATGTCCACACCACCAAGCACACATTCATCTGCCATATTGTCGCTGAAGTATGTATGTGTGCCTGGGTGGAATGGAATGTATTGAAGCGCAGATGAGTGTGGAATGGAATTGGGTGGAGAGCGTCTTTGTGGAATGAAGTGGATTGAAGAGTACTTGAGTGTGGGATGGAGTAGAGTGGAGAGTGCTTGAGTAAGGAGTGAAATGGAGTGGGGAGTGCCTGAGTGTGGGATGGAGAGAGAATGGAAAAGTGTGCCCGAGTGCATAATGAAGTGAAATAGAGAGTGGATGTGGAATGGAGAGTGTGTGAATATGGGATGGAGAGTGTGTGAATGTGGAATGGAGAGTGTGTGAATGTGGAATGGAGAGTGTGTGAATGTGGGATGGAGAGTGTGTGAATGTGGGATGGAGAGTGTGTGAATGTGGGATGGAGAGTGTGTGAATGTGGGATGGAGAGTGTGTGAATGTGGGATGGAGAGTGTGTGAATGTGGGATGGAGAGTGTGTGAATGTGGGATGGAGAGTGTGTGAATGTGGGATGGAGAGTGTGTGAATGTGGGATGGAGAGTGTGTGAATGTGGGATGGAGAGTGTGTGAATGTGGGATGGAGAGTGTGTGAATGTGGGATGGAGAGTGTGTGAATGTGGGATGGAGAGTGTGTGAATGTGGGATGGAGAGTGTGTGAATGTGGGATGGAGAGTGTGTGAATGTGGGATGGAGAGTGTGTGAATGTGGGATGGAGAGTGTGTGAATGTGGGATGGAGAGTGTGTGAATGTGGGATGGAGAGTGTGTGAATGTGGGATGGAGAGTGTGTGAATGTGGGATGGAGAGTGTGTGAATGTGGAATGGAGAGTGTGTGAATGTGGGATGGAGAGTGTGTGAATGTGGAATGGAGAGTGTGTGAATGTGGAATGGAGAGTGTGTGAATGTGGGATGGAGAGTGAGTGTAAAGATGTGGCGTAGTGCGTAATTACTGTGAGTGTTGAAGCAGCTGTCATGGTGGAAGCAATGGAAAATATTGCCTACTTAGTCAATTTAAATCCTACGAAATGTGTATTCTTTTCCTTAAGGTGTGTGTGTGTGTGTGTGTGTGTGTGTGTGTGTGTGTGTGTGTGTGTGTTTTGTCAAGGCTGGATTCGAGTGGATCATGTGGACGGTTTGTTATGTGGTTACTTTGTTTCCTATGAGGTACAAAAGCAAGTTGATATGTTGGGTGGGAGGGAGACAGGATACAGCTTGCATTCTTTAATTTCCCCGTTTCGGGCTACACGGAACCCATCTTCAGAGACCGAGTTCTGTTTAACCAGAACGTTTCAGAAATAGACTTATTCAGGCTCTTCCTTGTGTCTCTCAAGCGTCCTACTTATCCACTTGTCGCAGTGCGTCATCCACGAACAGATATAAGTATAAACATAAGAAGCTGACTTCTGGAAATGTCAGGCATTTTTTGGCCCATGTAACCCCTCTAGTTGGCTTGTGCTTCTTCCAGGCGATTTAATTGAACTTTGCAAAGCTCTCTGCTACCTTCCATCCCACATTCACACACTCTCCATCCCACATTCACACACTTTCCATCCCACATTCACACACTTTCCATCCCACATTCACACACTCTCCATCCCACATTCACACACTTTCCATCCCACATTCACACACTCTCCATCCCACATTCACACACTCTCCATCCCACATTCACACACTCTCCATCCCACATTCACACACTCTCCATCCCACATTCACACACTTTCCATCCCACATTCACACACTCTCCATCCCACATTCACACACTCTCCATCCCACATTCACACACTCTCCAGTTCGAAATGACTCTCTTTAAGGTGAATAAAACAGGAATAAAGTAAGCAAGACATCCTTACAATTCCGTTCTTTTAGCATTGTTCATGCCGTCTCCAGATGATTTTATTCAGCTTTGGAGAGATTTTCGAACTAGAGGGATTAGATACAGCCTTCATGTTTCCCATCACTGCGAGGAGATTCCTAATCGGAAGAAAAGAGTCTGTACTTAGCAAAGGGGTTTGATGGCTTCTCTTAATTGAATATAATCGTCTGAGAGTTGGCTAGAATGTACCGGTACCGTAAAGTTAATAAACGTCAGGGTTCACAAGCGCAGACCCTGGTCACAGCAACAACTTGTATGTCATCTAGAAGCTCAGACTAAACACATTAATACACTGTGTAGCCCTAAAATAGTTTCCTTAGCAATAGAACAGTAGATAGCCCTTATTTCCCGTAGCGCTCTTGTTGCTAGACAGCTTTCTCATACAATCACCTCCTCCTCCTCCTCCTGGGAAAAAAACTGGTCTTGCCCTGTCTCTGAAGTAGTGGGTAAAAACGGATAATAGATACTGGCACTGATCCTTGCCCCCACCATCACCTCCACCACCGCATGGAGAGTGTGATGTGGAGGATGATGTGTGGTGAAGAGAGTGGAGTAAAATAGTGAAGTATTATGTGGAGAGTGAAATGAGTGCAACAAAATGACGAACTATTATGTAAAGAATGAAGAGGGTACGGTATGTAGAGTGAACACAAGTAGAACAAAAAAATATGAGTGAATATGTGTGTGTGTGTGTGTGTGTGTGTGTGTGTGTGTGTGTGTGTGTGTGTGTGTGTGTGTGTGTGTGTGTGCAGAGGAAGTGAAGTAAGGAGGTTATCACTTGAAGTGGCTGGTGGCGAGACGCAAAGTGTTACTGCTTGCGAAATATGCTGGTTGGTGATGGTGCGGGCAGGCGGGCAGGGAGGCAAGAGCGGTAGAGGGGATAAGAGGAGGAGGCAGGAGTGGGAGAGAGAGACAAGGGAGGGAGGGAGGAGTGAAGGAGAGGCAGGAGGGAGAGAGGGAGGGAGGAGTGAAGGAGAGGCAGGAGGGAGAGAGGGAGGGAGGAGAAGCAGGAGGGGAGGGAGGGAGGGAGGTGAGGTAGGAGGGAGGAGAAGCAGGAGGGGAGGGAGGGAGGGAGGTGAGGTAGGAGGGAGGGGAGGAGTAGAGGAAAGACTGAAGGGAGGGAGATTAGGGTGGAATGGAGGGAAGGTAAGGCATAAGGGAGACACGATTGGAGGGGAGGGAGAGAAGGGAGAATTAGAGGGGATGGGGAGTAAGAAGGAATGGAGGGAATGCAGAAGGGAGGGGAGGGAGAGTTGGGAGGAGTGGAGGGGGGGGGACAAGGAAGGGAGGGAAGAGTGGAGGGGAGACAGAAGTAGGGATTAATGGAAGGGAAGCAGAGAAGAGGGAGGGTAGGGAGGAGTGGCAGAAGGAAGGGAGGGAGGAGTGGCAGAAGGGAGGGAGGGAGGAGTGGCAGAAGGAAGGGAGGGAGGAGTGGCAGAAGGAAGGGAGGGAGGAGTGGCAGAAGGAAGGGAGGGAGGAGTGGCAGAAGGAAGGGAGGGAGGAGTGGCAGAAGGGAGGGAGGGCGGGAGGAGAGGAGGCATAAAGAGGAGTGGAGAGGAGGCAGAAAGGAGAGAGGAGAGGAGTAGGGCGGAGTGGAGAGGAGGCAGAAGGAAGGGAGGGAGGAGAGGAGGAGTAGGGAGGAGAAGGAAGGGGGGAGAGGGTGGGAGAGAGGGAGGAGTGGGAGTCAGAAGGGCGGGAGGGATGAGTGGGAGTCAGAAGGAAGGGAGGGATGAGTGGGAGTCAGAAGGAAGGGAGGGATGAGTGGGAGTCAGAAGGAAGGGAGGGATGAGTGGGAGTCAGGAGAGAGAGAGAGAAATGGGTGAAGCATTGAGGGATCCACGGTCGATCTGTTATGTTACTAATACAGTACCATAGGTTAGTTGAAGCACTTGAAATACACACACACACACACACACACACACACACACACACACACACACAGTGGACGTGGTAGGGTGTCATGAAGGCATGTTGAAATATGCTTTATTCACTGCAAGTAACCAGCATGTCTTGCAATCTTGCAGTATTTTTTTTTACCTGTCTGATTTGGAATAGCCTCTTGTAGTGCAGGAATTAATGAAAGCCATATCTTGGATAGGCTATCCGAAGCAAAATGAAATGGATTTACAGTTGCAAGATTTTGTTGATATTGTCTGACTGAGCAGACCCATCAACCACAGGTAGGCAACTGCTTCTATGGGGACGTCGTACAAATACAGTATAGCACATACTGTACACCGTGTAGGGGACCGGTGCCCGCTTGTGGTAGACAGCGCCTGGTCAGGGTGGAGCCAGAGTCCTTCCCCATGGCACCAACATATGTAGACTCCTTGTGAGCGCCAGTAGTAACAAGTCAATAAAAACAACAAGCATTGATGGCAGTGGTGACGACGATGGTGTCCGTGAGGGATGGTGTAGTGGCTGGGTGCGAGCCAGGAGACTGTCTGCACCCAGGATAAGATAAGATAACAGTCAACACACACACACGCTACCTTAATTACCTCACTGTGTATCTTGACAGTCATAAGCCTTTGTAATTAACCTCTTCACTTTGTTGACTTAAGTATTAAATTGTGTGTACAGAAATATAATGGTTACGAGGAGGTGTTAGATGACGTCCGAGGTTGACGAGAATGGCGTTTAGTGTGTGTGTGTGTGTGTGTGTGTGTGTGTGTGTGTGTGTGTGTGTGTGTGTGTGTGTGTGTGTGTGTGCGCGCGCGCTAGGAGACTTCGTAGCTCCTCTTCTTTAGTGATTCATTTTTACATACCATTCCTTAACTTTCACGTGTATATTTTTTTGCGAGTATATTGCGTCGACACATTTGAATCAGTAACTGAAATGGATATTGGGGAATTTGAGGTGAAAATTGCAGAATATTTAGCCAAGGAAGACGTATTTTGAAATCTCTAATTCCGCTCATTTTTGGCCGTGTGCGTCAGCTTATCATCAGTACGGTGGTTTGTTGTCGCTGACTTGACCCCTCGGTGGTAAGTGGTAGTGACCATCATCCACTCACTTGATGTAGTGCTGCCCACTTCTTCCTTCGCCTGTATCTTTATCTTATTATTTTTTTTTTTCTGTCTGCTGCCTCTTCCTGTTTCGCCCATCTTTCTTGTCACATTTTATTACTCTTCTTTCCTTTTCAGGTGGCTTTACACTAATGGTCTCCTGTAAGCCAGGAAACCATTTTACAGCGCTGAGCGGTAACCATGTAACCAGTCCATACCTGTTCCGTGCGTGTCAGCAAGTGGGTTGACGGAGGGCTAGTGCCCCTCCCCGTAAAACAACTACGGTAACTCAAACGGCCACCCCTTACGGGCTTATGGCATCTGGCTATAGATACTGTACATAGATGGACTTGGACCCTTCAGTCCGGTGAATATTTCATATTTTTTAAGGAGAATCCCACCATAATCTGATCAGTTTCCAAAAGGGGTAAAGTAAAAATTGTAGCGCAAATTTTGCCCCCAAACATTTCAGATTGACCTTCCATTCTGAAATTTTGCATGTAGATACAGTTGTATGAAGGTCAAGACGATTCGATTCTGCCGAGGCGAACCAATTTGAGTGACTCGAGCCATATCAACCGCTTGTTTTGTCTAAATGTGTAAAGTAAAATGTGGCATGAGCTTACGCAAGACCTTCACAACTGGATTACTCAACGAGCAACGCTGAATCCCACTGCTGAACCATCAGGGCGGGGCGGACGACTTCATCTCCTCTTTGCTATCTCCAGACGTTCATATTTATCGTATCTTAGTACAGACCTTTCCAACAGAAAGTACTAAAACATACCATAAGCTGACGACAATTTCACTGCTGTGTGCCTGATTTCTACGGCCGCAATTTTGTTAGCATAGCAGATTTTGTTGTGCCTTTTCCTTACCGATGTATTTTCCATGTTCCACCTCAGCTTCATGACGTACTGGTATATCATACGAGTATATGCCGTTAAAATTTCGACATAATTTGTGTCGATAACACACCAGAGAATACGTGTAATATGCAGAATAAATCGCTTAGGAGGAGGTGTTAGGAAATCTTCAGAGCAGCGACTCAGTGTTCATTGTCGTGTCCCCTCGTGCCTGCCTCCCCCACACACCGCAGTGTTGATATTGAAACGATGTTAATACCGTGCAAGAGAATGGTGTAATATGCAGTTGTTTGAGGAAGAAGTGGTATGAAGTCTCTTGTGCCACCTACTGTAGGCTGTGGCACTTACCATAGATTATATATTGCCCTTTAGGTAGTCTTGGTGGCATGGGGGCTTCCTAACACATCATTCTTAACCATTAAATATCCAAATTGGACTTTAACCTTCTCTTCTCGGCATAATATCGGCATGGTTTGCATCAGTGACATACAAGAGGATATCGGTGTGCATTGTGCAGACTAAATCACCAAGAAAGAGGTGTTACGAAGTCTACAAACCCCCTGGAACACAAGCCCTTGTGCAGTGTTGTGTCCCCGCCTCCCTGCCCCCTTCCACGCTGCTCAGCCGCTCCTACACATTACGTAAATGGGAGGTATAATGCCTGTGAAAATGGTCCTCTCAACAATAAGAATTTGCATAATTATTATTATCTTTACACCTGGCACCGGTGTTTTGAATGGGTGCCTGCGAATTGCATAAGCAGCCATTTTTAACTCCGGCGCCATTGTTTTTTTTTTACCGTACGCCTCTCTGTTTACATTGGGCTTAGCATTTGGCAACAGCTGAGAAAACCAACAGCGGGGGGAGCCAGAAGTAAGTGTGGGAAGATATACAAGTCTTTAACTACTGCTGTACGAAAAGTGTCCCTTGAGCCAAAGAAATTGGACTGTAGGTAACGTGAATAATATATGGCACTGAAGGTACTAATGGAAGTTGTATCAAAGCCCTTCAGTACAGAGGTCTCTCCCAAGCTGCATATAATCGTGTGGAGGTAGTAGAGCACCGGCGAAAATATATAAACAGGTTGCTAAGTAAATTATGAGTAATCATATAAAAATGGAACAAACGAAATCACTTACTTAAAGAGTTAAGTATGCGTTCTTTAAGCTTGGCATCCAATGTTGTATACACTACCATATACTTCAACAGATTTACTTGATTTTGCTTTGCATATTCACTTCTGGCTAATAAATGAATATAGCCGTAAATCTGTAAAACGTGTCGGTGCTGGAACTAATCTGTATAGGAAATTATTATTCCAAATGAACTTTAGTATCGAAAATTTGCGTCGCCCCCTGAACGCTTACCAAACATTAGCCTGGTAAATTGGTCCCGTATCTGTCATCAGTGGCTCAGTGTGGTGACGTAAATCCTGTTTGTCGCCATCAATAATGTCACACAGATGAAATTTACTCCACTACCTGAGGGTGGTGGTGGGGTGTGACAAGGTGGAGGGGGAAGGTGGAATCTTGTGGGGGAAGAGGGAGGAGTAGGTAGGGAGGGTACAGAGATAGAGAGGGAAAGTGGAATTTTGTGGGGGATTAGGAGAGTATGGAAGTGTTTTATGAGGGATAAAGATGAGGGCATACGGAGGTGTATGAATGGGATAGGGAGGGAGGGTATAATGGATTTGTGTGTGTGTGTGTGTGTGTGTGTGTGTGTGTGTGTGTGTGTGTGTGTGTGTGTGTGTGTTTAGTTTGATGGGGTGTGGACATGTATTTTAGCTACGGCAGGGACTGGGGTGCTGTGGTATGGAGCAGCCTGGATTGATGGGATGTGTAACCGTGCCTGGGTGTGAGGAAAGAGAGGCGGTATCAAGGAGAGCAGGGACATAGGGAGGGGGAACAGGACAGAGTTGTTGAGATGTGGAGTTGTGTGTGGATTAATGGCGTATGGAGTCGTGTTTCGAATGATAAGGTGTGGGCTATCCCTGGATGAGAGGGGAGGGGAGGTAGGAGGAGGGTAGCAGGGGAGAGAAGAGGGAAGAGAATGAGATGGGACAGGATATGAAGGATGATAGGAGGAGAGTATCAGGGAGAGAAGAGTATTAGGGATGGGATGGGATGAGAGGGGAGGAAAACGGGAAAGAGTGAGAGTAGTATGAGAGAGAAGAGGGAAAGGGATGGGATTGGAGGGCTGGGGAGGGGAGGGATGATAGGATGGTAATGTAGGGCTGGGTTGATGAGGTATGGTGTGTGGCGGTGCATCCTGGTGGGAAGGGAGTGAGGGTGGAGGTGTGGAGGGGTGGAAAGTGGTAGTCATGTTTGCCATTGTTTCGTGGGATGTGATTTTGTCGCTTTGAGCCGGAAATCCGGTGTATAGACATCTGAGGCGCCCGTGGGAGTTATGGTAGATTATCTGTATGTTTACGTGGAAGTGTTTGTTCCCATGAAGAAATTGGTGTGTGTATGCTTAAAATATGTGGCTGTGTGTATGTATGAATGTATATGTATATGGAAAGTAATATATTTCTGTGTATGAATGTAGTTACCTGTGTATGTATGAAACGACCGTATTTATGTATGCATGGATTAATGTGTGTGAATGTATGTTATGTTCTTATATTATTGGTGTAGAAATACGTGTAGGCCTATGAATGTATTTTTATATGTATGTATTTCAGGTTATTTACTCGTACCGTATGTACAGTCCCTATTTAGTCGTATGTACAGTCCCGATCATTGATTCGATTTGACCAGTGGTTGTGTTGTAATGATGGGAGATACCAAGCCATTAGATTTTATTAGTGATTAATATTGCAAGAACTTAGCTGGGTCTCACATGGTTTGGAAACGATGTCCAGTAACCGTTAATTGCAAATACGCGGATGAATGGAGCCTATGTATGCATGCATGAATGTATGTGCGTACTAGTGTGGATGCATGTATTCATGTGTGTGTGTGTGTGTGTGTGTGTGTGTGTGGGTGTGTGTGTAATATACGTATGTATGTACGTAGTTGTTGCCAGTCCTTCAATCCCAATACTCATTTGGTTTGAACAAAAACACCTCTGAGCCTCCGTCACACTCCTCACCACTCCCTCCCTGCCGCCACTGTAAGCCGCACTCCCTCATCCACCATTAACCTGCGCTAAGTAATAGCCATCTAGTTTTTAGCCGAACAGCTATGAAACTCTTACATAATATTCTGGAAAGCTTGCTAGGTTCCTAAGAGCGTAGTACTGGGTTTCGTACGTCATTGCTTAGTCTCATTATTTATCATAAGGAGGTGTATTGATATTTATGTCCGCAACTGTACTACTTCACCCTCACCCCCAGCCTCTTATCTTCGTGTTCCTCTCCTCATTTTCCAGTCAACTTCGCTTCTGTTTGTGTGTGTGTGTGTGTGTGTGTGTGTGTGTGTGTGTGTGTGTGTGTGTGTGTGTTTTGTAAAGGCACGAGGAAATCATGTCAGTCACAAGATGAGATAGCAGCCCCGGCGTTTTATTTTGTGTATATTTATTATTTTTTGAGATAAGCACTTAATTTCCTGGAACCAACGAATTGAAGTATAGTTATAGCCGAGTAATTCCCTCAGGACGGTGTTTCTCATTATTTACAGGCGCAGTTATTTTTATTTAATTATTTTAATTATAGGATGCGCATAGTCTGCTTCCCTCTGGTATCACTGAATTGATACACAGTTTTACCGGAGTAATTTTCAGGTTTAATGTTTCTTTTATCCGGCATCGCAGTTTGTAGTATACTCTTGCCATCTGTAAATGATTTTGTTCCGTTTAGGAGACTATTCTACAAGCTAAGGAGTTATTGGAGATGCTATCTGATGTTATAATTTCGAAGTTTGTCAGGGTGAAAAATGTCACCTGAAGATTGCAATGGTGAACGGTAAAAGTACGTTACCTGACTGAAGAGATAAGATAAGGCCTTATCCGTTGCCAGCCTCACGGGATTGGTACACAGCTGTAGACGAGTAATCATTACGATGCTTTATATTATTTTATTTTATTTTCCCTGTCGGAGCTGTTGGCTATTTGGTTCAACCTTACACCAGAAGATTTTGTTTAGCTTAGTATTGCTGTCAGTCAGAGGATTTGAAAACGGTCGAATAACCCTTTCTCATACCAGACGATTTTGTGCTAATGCAGTGAGAGAAGTGCTAATGTCAAAGACTGAAAAAATGTCGAGTAGGTATCCTATTCTGTGCTGTTGGTACGCGTGTGTATTATATTGAACATACCATCAGGCGCCTTGTTCAATGTAGAGCTACCCTAACAGTTCAAGAGTAACATGTTGTTTTATTGGTACATTGCCTCGGGACTTCATGTCATGGTGAAAGGATAATAAAACACACAATATTCACATACCTTTTTAGTCCAGTGTTTGTCATTTCATGTTCTTTATTCGGTTTTACTGCCAGACGATTTTTATTCATGTTAGGCATGACGTCACGTAGTGGTGTGGTAAGTGTTTGCAAATGAAAGGTTATCCTCGCTGTGTGATAGTGTCTGTATTTATTGCTGGTCTGTGCATGTGTAAGCCCCTGAAGTGTGATGTTTTCCTCCTTCCCCTGCAACGTCTTGACTGTTATAGTTTAAAGGGTTCCAATTTCTTTTGTTGGAAAAGTCTTCCCTATGAAAATGAAAAACGTGTAACAGTAGCATGAATGTAAGAAGACGCCATCGTGCTGAAAGGGTTATTAATGTGTCTTAGGGCTTCAGGACCGTGTTCTTAAAAATATCGAAGGTGAGGCCAATCCCTCAGTTTCCGGCAATCCTTTGTGAAACCCATGAAGAGTGGCGACGTGTATGGCATCTTGACGCTGCTGCTGTGTATCCAGGCTGACACCACAATGACAATTGATCCATAGATTTGACCCGTTTGTAGGCTACATCTCCGCCATAGCAGTTCTTCTTTTTCTTTTCTTACTCCGTTTCCACCTTAGCACTTTTTATTTTGTTCTTGTTACTACACACGATTTCATACGGTTTAGGAAACGTGCTCCAGTATTGAAGGAGTCAGTGAAAGATAAATGTAGTGTACCTGCTGTGGACGAAGTATCTCAAGCGGAATGCAATTGGCTGGAGGTAGCTAAGATAAGTTACAAAAGTCGTTGTACTGAATGCATCGACCCACCAGAGCCAGGGTGTTTTGTAGTGCCTTTTTGTTTTTCTTTTTTTTTCTTTTTTTTTGTAAGAAAGTAAAATACTGTAAAATAGGCTTCTCCTTAGATAAAACTAATTCCATAAGGTGACATCTTGTTCTAGTTAATGCTTGCTGCCACCAGACTGTATATTCAGCCAAGAACACCGTACTAACTACAAGCTCGGGTGAAAATTGACGATCTTATACCCACATGAAATTTTAGGCCCAGCCCACCTGACATTGACCCCCCTACTGCTTGGTGACCCCATGATGTAATGAGGCATGTTATACGATGCAGATTTGAAAGATGCAGCTTTAGATTTTAGTGTCATGTCGATATGACGAAATTGAAATGAGTTATGGTGAAAAAACCAAATTTACCCTCCCTTTTTTTTTGGGGGGGGGGGTGTACAGCCTTGGCCTTGGCCCAGTTTTGTGCCAGATTTAATCAGGTGATCAGGAGGTCATAGCCCATCATCCCTGTAATTTTTAGTCATACTCGCACCGGTAGTTTTCGCGTAAATTTGTTAACAGACAGACAGACAAACAGACAGACAGACCGAGTGAAAACAATATCCGTCCCCGAGGCCCTCTGGGACGGGGACGGGCAGTAACACACAGGAGAGTACTAAGATATAAATGGCTAAGGAGGAAGCATCAGAAATCCTCGTGAGTCAACGAGAAAGCAAAATAATGAGCTAAGGATATTGTAGTAGAGAATCCCATAAGCCACCGAGAACAGAACCCATTGCAGCTGTGTATGGTGCAGTGTGGGTGATGGCATGGCGCTGTTTATATTAAGAGTAACTGTGTCCTTATCAGCATGCCATCCCGCACTTTGGTTTCTCTTTATGGGATAACATTAATGGAATCCTGTGCCCATTGTTGCTGTATGTGATGCTGTTGTGATGATGGTTAGTGCCTGTGTAAGAGCTTCGTAGCACTGTGTATGTTGCGATTTATGATGTTACACAACGTTATTTTCTTTATATTATTTTTCTCTTCCTCTCATGGACGTACTTTGCAACAGGAACGTACAAAACGATAAAATGATGATATGCAGATAATTCGCTGAGGAACAGATGTCTCGCAGTACGGCCTTAGAATTATCCTGGCACTGTACTCGTATTACCTTAACTTGGCCAGGATTTTTTTTTTTTTTTTTTACCGGTACCTTTTGCTGCTATTTCACGCAATGCAGTAGCATAGTAAGACAATACTGTGGTTCTTCATACTTTCCATCGCACTTCTTCGTGACTAATACCATATTCTAATGTCAATATCTTGTTATAACTCAGCAATCTAATGGCGTGATAATAGTTTTAGGCCAGGTTAGAGTAAAGGGGTATAGTCATGTCATAGTTTTCCCCGAAACAGGTTGTATAGTCTTTGAAAAATTATTCTTATCGTGAAGAGACAGACAGAGGAGAAAAGTAAAAGAGCGTTGTGGTGTTGATAGAAGAGTTAGGGGGAGTACTCTGACATGGTTTATTACGTGGAGAGAATGGAATGAGAGATTGACTAGAAGAGCATATGAAAATTAGGTGCTGGGGAAGACCGAGGATAAGGTGGAGGGATGGGATGGAAAGATATATGACAGGAGGGTGATGTGAGTTGGAGGAAGAGCAACTTGATGTCGGACAGGGTAACATGGAGGCAGTCTGTTTGTGGCCTCTCCCTCCGGAAATATGACGACTGGCTGTGGATAAAGAGATTCATTAAACTGTTTCTGGAAAATGATATATACAGTAATCGTGCGTCCATTGTAGGTGTTTTTGATGTGTGTTTAGTGATGGACCGTATCTGTTTGTCCAAAGATTATCTCTGCACTTACTGTAATGGTGTTGGCATTTATAGCCTAACTGTATAATGGTGGACGCACTGTAAGAGTAGTTTCCACGGTTTTATTTGATTAATAGCGTTAGTTTACCAAAAGCATCCTACTTACCCAGTCCATATATCAGAGGGAAACAGTGTGATAATGATGATGATGATGATGATATTTACAAGAGTACCGGTACATGTATGCAGTAATCGTTTATACACTGCCAGCTGCGTACATTTAACCATTTCAGTACAGTTAGGATTTTATTTTCTTAGTTTGTGAGTGGTACTCACAGAGGATTCATTTAGAAAAAGCATCTCGTATTGACAGGGTTATTGAAGGCCATATTTAAGCTCCCATTTTGAAGCCTGTCCCAGATATCCTGCGGTACCTAGAATTAAATAAAATAGAGCATTATAGGGAAGGGGTTTGTGTTTCTTTATTATTGTATTCCATATTCTTGTGGACAATAACTGCACTCGTTCATTATCTACAGTATTTTTTTCTTATTCTCAAAACTGCCACACGATTTCATTCCGTTAGGGGAGAAGTTTTAAACAGCTTCACTAAGTTGAGGTAAACCGTCTTGTGTCGCCTGATTCTAATGAAGACGTCATCATATTGAAAGGGTTAACTCCTTCACGCGGGTAATAGCTTGTGTGTTGTTCTTGATAAAGGTTTAACTAACTCTTCCAGTTGTAAGTGTCTTCAGAGGTGAAAATAGTCGTCTGGAGACAGCAAAAATAAAGAAATGTTTTGATAAGTGTTTGAAAGAAGAAAAAATACTTAAACCCTCTCGTGGGCGTGACAACTCTAGTATTTACGTCCAGTTTCTGCACAACGACTTTATTTAGCCGAGAGTGATTCACAATGACAGGAAAATGGTAGCGTTACCCTTAGCCTTGTTATGGTCAGGACACCACCATCAAGATTGTATTCTACGTGACACCAGACGATTTCTTTAGATAGGAGTGAGTAGAGACGGTTAATCCTTCCGTGCCATGACAGTTTATGTGTAATTCTTGCTGTATGTACACGTTTCTGTTAGAGAGGTCAGACAGAGTATTCGTTAGACCCGTGATAAAGAGAAATCTACCCTAAAACAAAGAAAATAGGCTGAAGATAACAAATAAACTAGTAAATGACATCACGGTATCCAAGGGGTTAATCCTGCTGGCTTTATAACTGGTCAGGGTGGCTTTGTAACTCCTCTCGTTGGCTTGTAGTGAGTCCCCGGGGATGGCAGGTGTTGGGGGATGAGGTAATGCATGTAATAGCGTCTGTTTATGAAAGAATTACCTGTATTCTGTAATCGCCGGGATGATGCAACAGCTCTCGTTCACCTGTTGTAGTTAGGCCCGCGGGATGACTGGGATTTAGGGATAAAGAGCGCATTTAATTTAGTCCATGGGGGCGTGGCCAGGTGTGGTGTGGTGTAGCGTGGTGTGGTGTGTGTGGCGTAGTGTAGCGTGGAGTTGTGGTGTGATTTATATGTGGTGTGGTGTCGTATGTGTGTCGTAGTGTAGCGCGGCGTAGGCTGTGTGTGGCGTGGTGTATTGTGGTGTGGTATGTGTGGTGTGGTGTAATGTGGCGTATGTGTGGCGAGGTGTGGTGTGGTATGTGTGGCGAGGTGTGGTGTGGTATGTGGTGTGGTATGTGTGGTGCGGTGTGGTATGTGGTGTGGTGTGGTGTAGCGCGGCATTGTGTTGTGTGGTGTGGTGTGGTGTGGTGTGGTGTGGTGTGGCGTTGTTAGTTGGCGTTAGTTCTGTCTGGTAGTTGGTGTCCTTGTTTGTGTGTGTGTGTGTGTGTGTGTGTGTGGTGGCTGGAATCGTGAGGTTGTAAGTGTTGAGGAGACGTCTGTTTGTCGGGACTGTTCTGTTGTGGTTGATGTAAGGTGTTGTGGTTGTGGAACAGTACGTGTGGCTGATCTAAGTGGTGGTGGTGTGGTAACTGTGGTTATGTTGAAGTTGTGGTGGAGTTTTGGTAGTTGTGGTTGTGTTGAAGTTTTGGTTTGTTATGGTGGTGTGGTAGTTGTGGTTTGTTGTTGTGGTGGTGTGGTAGTTGTGGTTGTGTTGAAGTTTGGTTTGTTGTGGTAGAGTTGTGGTAGGTGTGGTTGTGTTGAAGTTGTGGTGGTATTATGGTTGTGTTGGTTTGATTTATTGGGGTTTGTTGTGGTGGTGTTGTGGTAGTTGTGGTTATGTTGAAGTACTAGTTTGTTGTGGTTGTTGAGGTTGTGTTAAAATTCTGGTTTGTTGTGGTGGTGTTTTGGTTGTTGTGGTAGTTGTGGTTGTTGTTGTTGGTTGTGGTGTTGCGGCGCCAGTGCTGTCGGGTTGGTAAGTTTCAGTATCAGTAGTAATAGCTGATGTCATTATTATTATTATTATTATTATTATTATTATTATTATTATTATTATAGAGTGATGGTGTTATGGATGTTGTGGTTGTTCAAGGATGTTTTTTGTTATATGTTGTTACAGTAGCGGTTGTTTTTGTTGTGGGTGTTGTTGTTGTTGTGGTGGTGGTGGTGTGGTGGTGGTGTGGTGGTGGTGGTGGTGGTGGTGGTGTGGTGGTGTGGTGGTGGTGGTGTGGTGGTGTGGTGGTGGTGGTGGTGGTGGTGGTGGTGGTGGTGGTCTGGTGGTGGTGGTGGTGGTGGTGGTGGTGGTGTTGGATGGGGTAGTGTCAGTCCCAGGGCGTCAGTAGTTGTCCTTGTGTTAATTGTTGGTGTTTGTGGTGGGGGTGTTGTTGTGCTGTGGGTGTCAGTGTTGTGGGGGATGGACGTTGTGTTGGGGGGGTTTTGATGTGTTTGTGTGTTATGAGTGTCGTTAATGGGTGTGTTTGTGAGTGCTGTGTGTGTGTGTGTGTGTGTGTGTGTGTGTGTGTGTGTGTGTGTGTGTGTGTGTGTGTGTGTGTGTGTGTGTTTGTGAGTGCTGTGGGTGTGTTTGTGAGTGCTGTGGGTGTGTTTGTGAGTTGTGGATGTGTGTGTGAGTGTTGTGGGTGATGTTAGTGTGGGTGGTGTGGGTGTTACTGTGGGTGTGTTTATGGGTGTTATGGTTGTAAGTGTTGTAGGGGTCATGTTCTGGTGTCTGTGATTGGTGAGGGTGTTTTGTGGGTGTTGTGGGTGTGTGAGATGTTGATGTGGGTCTAAGAGATGTTGTGGGTATGCATGTGAGTGTTGAGGGTGTTGTGTGGATTAATGTGGGTGTTGTGGGAGTGTGGGAGTGTTGTGAATGATGTAAGTGTTATTGAATCGGTGGGTGTGTTTTGGGTGTTGGTGTGGGTGCGCTGAATCGTGGGTAAGTGTTGTTGTAGTTGTTGCAGGTGTTGTTGTAGTCGTTGCAGGTGTTGTTGTTGTTGCAGGTGTTGTTGTAGTTGTTGCAGGTGTTGTTGTAGTTGTTGGAGGTGTTGTAGTTGTAGTTGTTGGAGGTGTTTTTGTAGTTGTTGGAGGTGTTGTTGTAGTTGTTGGAGGTGTTGTTGTAGTTGTTGCAGGTGTTGTTGTTGTAGTTGTTGCAGGTGTTGTTGTTGTAGTTGTTGCAGGTGTTGTTGTTGTAGTTGTTGCAGGTGTTGTTGTTGTAGTTGTTGCAGGTGTTGTTGTAGTTGTTGCAGGTGTTGTTGTAGTTGTTGCAGGTGTTGTTGTAGTTGTTGCAGGTGTTGTTGTTGTAGTTGTTGCAGGTGTTGTTATTGTCGTAGGTGCTGTTGAGGTGTTGTTGTTGTAGTTGTTGCAGGTGTTGTTGTTGTAGTTGTTGCAGGTGTTGTTGTAGTTGTTGCAGGTGTTGTTGTAGTTGTTGCAGGTGTTGTTGTAGTTGTTGCAGGTGTTGTTGTTGTAGTTGTTGCAGGTGTTGTTGTTGTAGTTGTTGCAGGTGTTGTTGTTGTAGTTGTTGCAGGTGTTGTTGTTGTTGTTGCAGGTGTTGTTGTTGTTGTTGCAGGTGTTGTTATTGTCGTAGGTGCTGTTGAGGTGTTGTTGTTGTTCAGGTGTTGTTGTGTTGTCCCATGGCAGCGTCAGTACTGGCTGGTGGGGTTGGTTTAGGCGTCAGTTCCAGGCCGCCTCTCGTACCAGCTGCTGTCCTTGTTTTTCTTGTCCCTGGTGTGGTTGTTTTTGTTGTGGATGTTGCGGTTGATTTGTTTGTTGGGGGTGTTGTGGTTGTTGTGTTTGTTGGGGGTGTTGTGGTTGTTGTGTTTGTCATCAGAGTTGTAAGTGTGGCAAGTGGGTGGTGTAAACGTTGTTCTTGTTCAGTAGCTGTATTATCTGTATATCTTATCATGTAATTGTTGTTGCTTTTGTTGTTGTTGGTGATGGTGGTGGCGGCAACGGGTTTGTAATTGTACACAGGCGGTACATCTCAAACGTATCTTATCTCTCGGAACGCACATATCCCCCACTTGCTACTGAGACGGGCGAGACAGGTTAGCTTTGTGTGTGTGTGTGATGCTGAGAAGGACGAATTAGTGGATGTTTTGTATTTGATTGCTTGTGTGGGAGGTTGATGTGTGGGTGTGTGCAGAGTTTTCTGTGTATAGTAGGGCCAGGTCTGTATATGCGTGTTTTTTGTGTTTGTGAGGGGTCTGGTCGGTACGTGTGTGTGTGTGTGTGTGTGTGTGTGTGTGTGTGTGTGTGTGTGTGTGTGTGTGTGTGTGTGTGTGTGTGTGTGTGTATATAGTTTTGCGTATGTATAACGTAGGAGAACCAGTAAATAGCAGCTTGGATAAGAAACCTCGTATGCAGAGACGGGGACCAGATTTATGCAACGTTTCGCTTCCACTGCCGAACCGTTGAATAAACCTGGATCTCTTTCCTTGTATGCGAGGTTGATTTTATTCACCTCTTGGTGGGAATTCTGGTGTTTTTGCCAGTGGACAGGCTGGCTAGTAGGAGGTGTGTGTGTGTTGTATAGAAGCATTGTGAAGTACGGAAGGTGTATGGCTAGGCTTTGTGTGGCAGTTCTGGTGGGTGTTGGTGAGTGTGTGGGGGAGGTGTATGGTCTTGTGGACGAGCTCCGGTGTGACAGGTTAGTGTGTGTGTGTGTGTGTGTGTGTGTGTGTGTGTGTTTGACATCAGTATTAATAGTGTAGAATTAGGTGTTAAAGGTGTGGTGTATGGGTGAGTGACGTGTGTAGTTACGTCTGTGATCTGGTGATTTAGAGAGAGAGATTGTGTGGGGGAGATCACGTGTCTGTTGCGGTGTGTGGGTGTATGAGAGGTGTAAAGTTGCGGTGTGCGGGTGTATGAGAGGTGTAAAGTTGCGGTGTGTGGGTGTATGAGAGGTGTAAAGTTGCGGTGTGTGGGTGTATGAGAGGTGTAAAGTTGCGGTGTGTGGGTGTATGAGAGGTGTAAAGTTGCGGTGTGTGGGTGTATGAGAGGTGTAAAGTTGCAGTGTGTGGGTATATGAGAGGTGTGAAGTTAGGTGTGATGGTTGGTGCGTCGTGGGGAGTGAATGGCTAGGGGTGTGTGAAGTGAGTTGCATGGAAGCTATTTGGTTACGTGTCTGGTCTCTTATGTGTGTTTGTGAATGACAGGCTGGTGGTGTGGGAGGAATTTCATGCTGGTGAGATGTGTTGGTGTATGGGAGGTGTGTGGTTACGTGTATGGGATCTGTGTTTGTTGGTATGACAGTGGCGTATGAGAGGTGTGGTATTAATTGTGGAATATGATGTATGGATGGGGTGTGTAGTTACGTTGGTGAGTGAGCCCTGGTGGTATGGCGGTGTGTTGATATATGGTTCGTAAAGGATCGTATTGGAAGTGACTTTGGAGATATGACAATTCTTCCATTTGATTTATTCTTATATTGCACTCCAGTAACGTCGTATGTTACTGTTGACATTAAAGTGGTTTAGTTAACACACAAGAGAATGTGTAGATGTAATATGTAAAATAAATCTCCAAGGAAAAGTTTCTACGAAGCCCTTTAAGTGTATGATTTCGTGTGTGAGCGTGGCGTATGTTGGTGTGTGGCAGGCTGTTGGTGTGGTGGTGATGTGAGGAGTGATGTGGTGATGGTGATGTGAGGAGTGATGTGGTGGTGGTGGTGTAACGAGTGATGTGGTGGTGGTGGTGTGAGGAGTGATGTGGTGGTGGTGGTGTGAGGAGTGATGTGGTAGTGGTGGTGTGAGGAGTGATGTGGTGGTGGTGGTGTGAGGAGTGATGTGGTGGTGGTGGTGTGAGGAGTGATGTGGTGGTGGTGGTGTGAGGAGTGATGTGGTGGTGGTAGTGTGAGGAGTGATGTGGTGGTGGTGGTGTGAGGAGTGATGTGGTGGTGGTGGTGTGAGGAGTGATGTGGTGGTGGTGGTGTGAGGAGTGATGTGGTGGTGGTGGTGTGAGGAGTGATGTGGTGGTGGTGGTGTGAGGAGTGATGTGGTAGTGGTGGTGTGAGAAGTGAGTGTGAGGTGTGGTTTGGCAGCGTGAGATATGGCGGCGATGTGTTGATGTATGTTCATTGTATGTTTACGTGTGTGACACTGGTGTGTGTGGGTGAGTGACAGACAGGGTGTAGGTGTGGTGGTGGTAGGTGTGGCGGTGTGAGGGGTGCAGGTACTCGCGGTAATAAATGATGACGTTGGTGTGTTCGTGGTCCCTGCTGTGAACTGATCGACATTGATTTCCTCGTCTCGCTGGCTAAATCCCCGTCTCACTTCCTGCCACGATTTCATGCCTTTTGACGGCCGGGGGATTTTGTGGCCCATCCATTTTTGCATCCCTGTGTATTTTGCAGTTTTGTGTGTGTGTGTGTGTGTGTGTGTGTGTGTGTGTGTGTGTGTGTGTGTGCACTCCCTTTCGTTCGGCCCTTTTTGTAGTTTATGATTTGTTTATTTTTGTGCCCCAGTCCTACGATTTTTATTTTTAACTTTTTTTTATTTGCGTATTTTTGTGCTGTATAGTGCTTCACGTTTCTCTCTGTTTTTGGCAGTTTGTAATCTGTTTATTTTTGTCCTTTTCAGTCCATTCTTGTCATTGTTTTTTGTTTTTTTTAAGTTTATGATTAGTGTATTTTTCTGTCCTCCACTCCTCTTGCGTGATTTAGTTTTCATATTCATGTTTACTAGGTGTGTGTGTGTGTGTGTGTGTGTGTGTGTGTGTGTGTGTGTGTGTGTGTGTGTGTGTGTGTGTGTGGTAGCATCCACCTCAGTGTTTATTCTTTTTGACGAGAGATTTTACGGCTCATTCCTCTCCCTCTTTCCCTTTGTCCTTCCCAGCTTGTAATTTGTGTGTATTTTTTTTTTTTTTTTTTTTTTTGTTTACTTTCCCCTTTTTTATTTATTTTTCCCATCCACCGCAGTATTCTTTTGACGAGGGATTTTGAGCACGGTTCCCCCTCCCGTCGTTCTCTTGTGACCTTCCAGTAGTAATTTGTGTACGTATTTTTATTTCCATTTTCACGTAGCAGCAGATTCCATTGGTTTATTTTATCGTACAGTTGTGGACAGAAATGTGGCTCCAGTTTTCCATGGAAGAGTGATAATACTTGGCTACATTGTTCTGGAAAATTTGTCTGACATTGAAGATTCACCTTACCGGGTTTCGAAAGTCATTGTTCACTGTGTCGTTATTTATCCTCATGAAGTGTATCGATATTTATGTCCACAACTTTATATTGCATCGTATTCTCATCAGTCAGTTCTTACACACTCCAGACTCACTCTCAGCTCAATTAAATAGTCTGGCTTTAGTTGGAATGGTATCCTGGAGTTGTCTGGACCATTAGAGGATTGAGGGTACAACATTGTAAACATTTTGCCTCCTATGACTCACTTTCAATAAAATCGTTTGGTATTAGGTGCAGTGGAGTACTAGAATTGTCCTGAGGAGAAACAGGTTTGGTTCTCCCTTACGTCCTTTTGAATTTTTATTTCTGATGGTTGTATTATTGATTGATTGATTGATTTGCTATTTTGATGTAGGAGTAGATTTCATGTATTTGCTATTTTGATGTAGGAGTAGATTTCATGTATTTGCTATTTTGATGTAGGAGTAGATTTCATGTATTTGCTATTTTGATGTAGGAGTAGATTTCATGTATTTGCTATTTTGATGTAGGAGTAGATTTCATGTATTTGATATTTTGATGTAGGAGTAGATTTCATGTATTTGATATTTTGATGTAGGAGTAGATTTCATGTATTTGCTATTTTGATGTAGGAGTAGATTTCATGTATTTGCTATTTTGATGTAGGAGTAGATTTCATGTATTTGATATTTTGATGTAGGAGTAGATTTCATGTATTTGATATTTTGATGTAGGAGTAGATTTCATGTATTTGCTATTTTGATGTAGGAGTAGATTTCATGGATTTGATATTTTGATGTAGGAGTAGATTTCATGTATTTGATATTTTGATGTAGGAGTAGATTTCATGTATTTGCTATTTTGATGTAGGAGTAGATTTCATGTATTTGCTATTTTGATGTAGGAGTAGATTTCATGTATTTGATATTTTGATGTAGGAGTAGATTTCATGTATTTGCTATTTTGATGTAGGAGTAGATTTCATGTATTTGCTATTTTGATGTAGGAGTAGATTTCATGTATTTGCTATTTTGATGTAGGAGTAGATTTCATGTATTTGCTATTTTGATGTAGGAGTAGATTTCATGTATTTGATATTTTGATGTAGGAGTAGATTTCATGTATTTGCTATTTTGATGTAGGAGTAGATTTCATGTATTTGATATTTTGATGTAGGAGTAGATTTCATGTATTTGCTATTTTGATGTAGGAGTAGATTTCATGTATTTGCTATTTTGATGTAGGAGTAGATTTCATGTATTTGCTATTTTGATGTAGGAGTAGATTTCATGTATTTGATATTTTGATGTAGGAGTAGATTTCATGTATTTGCTATTTTGATGTAGGAGTAGATTTCATGTATTTGATATTTTGATGTAGGAGTAGATTTCATGTATTTGCTATTTTGATGTAGGAGTAGATTTCATGTATTTGCTATTTTGATGTAGGAGTAGATTTCATGTATTTGATATTTTGATGTAGGAGTAGATTTCATGTATTTGATATTTTGATGTAGGAGTAGATTTCATGTATTTGATATTTTGATGTAGGAGTAGATTTCATGTATTTGCTATTTTGATGTAGGAGTAGATTTCATGTATTTGCTATTTTGATGTAGGAGTAGATTTCATGTATTTGCTATTTTGATGTAGGAGTAGATTTCATGTATTTGATATTTTGATGTAGGAGTAGATTTCATGTATTTGATATTTTGATGTAGGAGTAGATTTCATGTATTTGCTATTTTGATGTAGGAGTAGATTTCATGTATTTGCTATTTTGATGTAGGAGTAGATTTCATGTATTTGATATTTTGATGTAGGAGTAGATTTCATGTATTTGATATTTTGATGTAGGAGTAGATTTCATGTATTTGCTATTTTGATGTAGGAGTAGATTTCATGGATTTGATATTTTGATGTAGGAGTAGATTTCATGTATTTGATATTTTGATGTAGGAGTAGATTTCATGTATTTGCTATTTTGATGTAGGAGTAGATTTCATGTATTTGCTATTTTGATGTAGGAGTAGATTTCATGTATTTGATATTTTGATGTAGGAGTAGATTTCATGTATTTGCTATTTTGATGTAGGAGTAGATTTCATGTATTTGCTATTTTGATGTAGGAGTAGATTTCATGTATTTGCTATTTTGATGTAGGAGTAGATTTCATGTATTTGCTATTTTGATGTAGGAGTAGATTTCATGTATTTGATATTTTGATGTAGGAGTAGATTTCATGTATTTGCTATTTTGATGTAGGAGTAGATTTCATGTATTTGATATTTTGATGTAGGAGTAGATTTCATGTATTTGCTATTTTGATGTAGGAGTAGATTTCATGTATTTGCTATTTTGATGTAGGAGTAGATTTCATGTATTTGCTATTTTGATGTAGGAGTAGATTTCATGTATTTGATATTTTGATGTAGGAGTAGATTTCATGTATTTGCTATTTTGATGTAGGAGTAGATTTCATGTATTTGATATTTTGATGTAGGAGTAGATTTCATGTATTTGCTATTTTGATGTAGGAGTAGATTTCATGTATTTGATATTTTGATGTAGGAGTAGATTTCATGTATTTGATATTTTGATGTAGGAGTAGATTTCATGTATTTGATATTTTGATGTAGGAGTAGATTTCATGTATTTGATATTTTGATGTAGGAGTAGATTTCATGTATTTGATATTTTGATGTAGGAGTAGATTTCATGTATTTGATATTTTGATGTAGGAGTAGATTTCATGTATTTGCTATTTTGATGTAGGAGTAGATTTCATGTATTTGCTATTTTGATGTAGGAGTAGATTTCATGTATTTGCTATTTTGATGTAGGAGTAGATTTCATGTATTTGATATTTTGATGTAGGAGTAGATTTCATGTATTTGATATTTTGATGTAGGAGTAGATTTCATGTATTTGATATTTTGATGTAGGAGTAGATTTCATGTATTTGCTATTTTGATGTAGGAGTAGATTTCATGTATTTGCTATTTTGATGTAGGAGTAGATTTCATGTATTTGCTATTTTGATGTAGGAGTAGATTTCATGTATTTGCTATTTTGATGTAGGAGTAGATTTCATGTATTTGATATTTTGATGTAGGAGTAGATTTCATGTATTTGATATTTTGATGTAGGAGTAGATTTCATGTATTTGCTATTTTGATGTAGGAGTAGATTTCATGTATTTGCTATTTTGATGTAGGAGTAGATTTCATGTATTTGATATTTTGATGTAGGAGTAGATTTCATGTATTTGCTATTTTGATGTAGGAGTAGATTTCATGTATTTGATATTTTGATGTAGGAGTAGATTTCATGTATTTGCTATTTTGATGTAGGAGTAGATTTCATGTATTTGCTATTTTGATGTAGGAGTAGATTTCATGTATTTGCTATTTTGATGTAGGAGTAGATTTCATGTATTTGATATTTTGATGTAGGAGTAGATTTCATGTATTTGATATTTTGATGTAGGAGTAGATTTCATGTATTTGCTATTTTGATGTAGGAGTAGATTTCATGTATTTGATATTTTGATGTAGGAGTAGATTTCATGTATTTGATATTTTGATGTAGGAGTAGATTTCATGTATTTGATATTTTGATGTAGGAGTAGATTTCATGTATTTGCTATTTTGATGTAGGAGTAGATTTCATGTATTTGCTATTTTGATGTAGGAGTAGATTTCATGTATTTGATATTTTGATGTAGGAGTAGATTTCATGTATTTGATATTTTGATGTAGGAGTAGATTTCATGTATTTGCTATTTTGATGTAGGAGTAGATTTCATGTATTTGATATTTTGATGTAGGAGTAGATTTCATGTATTTGATATTTTGATGTAGGAGTAGATTTCATGTATTTCTTCTGTCTTGCGTTGGGTTACGTACTCATCCAATAACACTGTAAATCTGATGACGCAGTTCGCATTTCATTTTTGCCGCCACCACACGATTGGATGTGGCTATTTACAGACGTCTTATACTGGACGGAATCAGCTCAGTTATACCCCTGAGGCCACGAGAAGTATTTATAAATATGAATAACCTTGTCCGTAATAACACACAAAATAAATAAATAAATAAATACATAAAAGAGCTATCGTAGGGTGTGTGCGTATATAAAGTCGTCCATGAGCGTGTCGTCAGATCAGGTCCAACTGGAGGAATGTGTGAAAGCATCATTTCTCCACACGCCCTCTCCAGGGAACACATCAGTCCTCCCCGCCTCGCTCCCTAAATGTCCTCCTCCTTCCCCCATCCAAATCTTTACTCTTATTTTCTTTATTTCTCACTTTCTCTCACTCACTCACCAAATTTCTCGCCGCCACACCTCCTTGTACTTCCGTTCGTATTATGTACCCTTTTGCTCTTTATTTTCTTTATTTTCATTTTACTCTCTCACTTCCTCTCACTCACACACCAGCTTTCCCCCCGCCTTCCACTTCCTTTCATATTATTTTCTCTTTTACTCTTCATTTTTTTTATTTTCATTCCACTTTCTCACTTTCTCTCTCACCAAATCTCTCCCAGCCTCCCCCCCCCCACTTCTACTTCGTGTATTAGTAGTTTCTCTTTTTCTTTCATTCCTTTTCACTCATTCACATCTTCCTCTCATTTACCCATTTCTTTTAACATTTTCTCACATTTTATCTCACTTCTTTCATCTCCTTCTGGCTTTTCCCCCCGCTGCATAACTCCGAAATTTCATCCAGTTTCTTTCACTGACTTACCTGCTTTACTGGTATTTCTCTCTCTCTCTCTCTCTCTCTCTCTCTCTCTCTCTCTCTCTCTCTCTCTCTCTGTCATGCTCCCTTACCTTCATAATACTTCCCCATTTACTTTCTCTTTTTCCTCTTGTCATGTCGCTTCAACTCGCTCTTTCCCACTTTCTCTCACTCCTTTCCCTCTCAGTTTCTCTCTCTCCTTTTCTCCCACGCTCTCTCCCTTGCTGCATCACTTCCTAAATCTCGTCCAGGAGTTCTCGTCCACTTTCGCCTCTTCCTACCTGCTGTACTCTTATTTTTTTTGTCGCTCCTTTCCTTTCACTTTCACTTCTTCCTCCTTGCTTTTTATCTTCCTTTGGTACTCGTCTTTCCCGCCACGTAACTCCTTAGATATTTACTCCTCTTCCTGCCATCTTTCTTTTCATCTTTCCCTCTCCATTCCTTTCATTCCTCTTCCTGTTCCTCTCTTCTCCTGTTGCATTCTGTTACTGTTCTTATTTCCCCATTATTTGTCCATTCGTTTTTATTCTCCGCTGTCTTATTCCCTTACTGTTACACCCGTCCCATCTTTATCTTATTTTATACTTTTTTATTGTTATTTCACTCACGTCTTTCATTTCGCTTTCTCACTTTGCTTCTCATTTTCTCTTGCTTTTTCCTCCATTGTTGCTTCACTTAATCTCTCTCTCTCTCTCTCTCTCTCTCTCTCTCTCTCTCTCTCTCTCTCTCTCTCTCTCTCTCTCTCTCTCTCTCTCTCTCTCTCTCTCTCTCTCACACACACACAGAGGGAGTCAAAGGAGGCAGACGTGCGACATCGGCGCTCCGTACCGAACCAACACGGCCAGTGGCATTACCTAAATTAGTATCTTTGTATGAGTCAAGCTCTGTACCAGGTTAGACTAAATGGTTTTGCATTATTAAAAGAAAAAACAAGTTTAAACAAGACTTGTTCAAACAGAAAAGAGAACCAAGACGAAAGAATGCGCTGAGTCAGCTGAGGTTTATTTAGACTACAGCAGCACGGGGATTGTAAGTACATACTCTGTACTATTAGTATTGCAAAATGGATACATACTTTAGTAAAGCAAATTTGGAAAAGAAAAGGGATAAAGGTAGAAAGCAAAATGATGATTTCTACCAAGAACTGGTTGAAGTGGAGACTCACAATAGACTGGTTGAACGTGTACACAAACTAGAAATGGCTTTCAAAAATGAAATTGATGAAATAAAAAAGCAGATGCACTTGCAAAAGGAAGAAATAGAATAACTAGGAAGGGAGGCCAACAAGAAAGACACAACCATCAGTGAACTAACAGTGGAATTGAGTACACCTAGGAAGAAAATGAGTGAAATGGCAAGTACAGTAGTCAGTCACGAGAGTGTTATGGAAGAGTTCAAAAATGACACAGAGACAATTAGGCAAGTAAGCAGTCTTATAGACCAGAGCAGTGATATTGAGGAGAAGATAACACAGGTGAATGAAGCTGTGCAAAGCTACAAAAATGATGTGGAAACCACGTATGCTGAAATGGTGAAAGTAAAGAAAGACTTAGAAACAAGGGTAGAGGAAAAAAGCATTAAAAAGGAAGTGAAAAGAATAATCCAAAACAATCCAAAGTTAGTCAGAGATTCAGTAGATATAAACAAATCTGTAGTAATCTCTGGTGTAGAAGAGGAAGAAGTAAAAAACAAGATCACAAGAGACAAAAAGGAGATGGCAAATGTAATGAGCTTACTGAAAGAAGTATCAGAGGAAATCTGTAGTAAAGACATAGAGGAACACAAAAGATTAGGGAAATACGAGAAAAGCAAGACAAGACCTCTAAAGGTGACTTTCCAGAGTGTAAACACTGTGGAAGAGATACTAAAAAATGCAAAGAATCTTATGGAAAAAGAGGAGTTCAAAAATGTATGGATAAAACGATGCCTAACACAAGAGGAACTGGAATTACTGAAAGAGAAAAAGGAGGAAGCAAAAACAAAAAATGAGGAAATATCAGAAGAGGAAAATAAGAAATTTTTTTTACAAAGTAATAGGATTGCAGGTACGAAAGTGGTACACAAACAGGATGGAAGAAAAAGGAGGAAGGTAGTAAAACCATGTCATGACAAGTATATAAACAAGATGATAAAGTTGATGTACTCAAATGTGGATGAAATGGTATCTAAATTACTAGAGATGAATGATTGTCAGAGAAAATGAACCACAAATAATATGCCTAACTGAAACAAAATTAACACCAAGGATATCCAATGACATACTAAACTTAGAGGAATACAATGTATGGAGAAGAGACAGAAATTTAAAAAAAGGAGGAAGAATTATAATATTAACTAAGAAAAATCTAAAAGTCAATGAAATAAAACTAGATATACCATCACAAGTAGAACTGATTGCAGTAGAGATCAACACATCTGAAGGGAAAGTAATTGTAGCCAATTTGTACATGCCACCCAGATCAAACACATGGGAAAGAGATGAATATGAGGACCTGGCAGAGAGTACAATTCAGAGTTTAAGATCATTACTACATAAAATGGAAGAGAAATCGGAAAGAATTATACTAACTGGAGATTTTAATACAAATATAAATTGGAATACTCTAGATATAATTAGCCAAGAAAGCTGTTGTGACCAGAAGCTCCTGGATCTCGTGCAAGAGTTTTTCCTAACACAACATGTGAGGGAAACCACCAGAAAAAGAGGACTTGATGTACCTTCAGTGCTAGATCTAATATTTACTAGGCAAGAAAATGATATTGACAGTTTAATATATCATCCTCCACTCTGCAAAAGCGATCATGCAGTACTAAATTATAACTTTAGGATAGCATATGACATAGTTAACAGCAATGAAAGTTACAAAAAGAGCCTAAACTATAAAAAGGGAAATTATCAAGACCTAAAGAAGTATTTCTTAGAAGTTGATTGGGAAAATGAGCTTAGAGGACAAGATTTAAATGCTGTATATAAAAAATTCAGTGAATTTTATGAAATAGGAATCCAGAAGTACATCCCACAGCACAAAGAAGCAGATAAGAAAATACAGAAATGGTTCAATACAGAATGTAAAAAATCAAAAGAAAGAAGAGATTTGTTGTGGAATAGATACAGAAGACACAATACTGAAAGGGCATATAATAATTACAAACAGGCAAGAAACGATTATACAAGAATAAGGAGGGAAGCCCAAAAACAGTTTGAGGAGGATATAATAAATAAAAGTAGTGATCAACCAAAGCTGTTTTACAGCTACATCAGAAGCAAAACCAAAGTAAAAGATATAATACAATCCATTACGGACGAGGGAATCACTTATACACAAGAGAAAGATATTTGTGAAGCACTAAATAAGAATTTCCAATTAGTTTTTACAGAAGAGAAAAATTTTGAGATGGACTGTGTGGAACATGCATGTCCACACATACTACCAGATATACAAATAGCAGAAAAAGTAATACAGGAGGCGTTAAGTAAATAAGACAGAGGAAAAGCAAGTGGTCCTGGTGAAATTTCATGTTGGGTACTACGAGAATGTGCAAAGGAGTTAAGTAAACCATTATTTTTAATTTTCAAGAAATCCTTGAGTCAAGGTAAACTACCTGATATTTGGAAAAAAGCAAATATTGTCCCCTTATTCAAGAAAGGAAATAGACAAAATCCACTCAACTACCGACCAGTATCACTGACCAGTGTTGTAAGCAAGGTATTAGAAAAGCTTATAAGAAAAGCTTGGGTAAATCATCTAGAAGAACACAGTATGATAACAGAAAGACAGTTTGGTTTCAGAAAAGTAAAATCATGTGTTACTAATCTGTTGAGCTACTATGACAGAGTAACAAACACAGTACAGGAAAGAGAAGGATGGGTGGACAGTATCTATTTAGATTTCAAGAAAGCTTTTGACACAGTACCACACCAAAGACTTTTATGGAAACTGTACCATCAAGGAGGAATTCGAGGCAAACTGTTTTGTTGGATGCAAGATTTTCTCATAAAAAGAGAAATGAGAACAGTACTAAGAGGAAACTACTCATCATGGAAAGAAGTGACTAGTGGAGTACCACAGGGTTCAGTGCTGGCACCAATCATGTTTTTAGTGTATATAAATGATATAAACAGTAACACTGGAAATGAGAGCTATCTGAATTTGTTTGCAGATGATGCAAAAATACAAAGGAGAATTACTAACACAGACTTTTGTAAAGAGCTACAAGAAGAATTAAATAAACTTCATGAATGGAGTAGTACATGGCAAATGGAATTCAATGTGGACAAGTGTCATGTAATCAAGTTTGGTAAAAGTGGAAAAAGACCTGATTGGGATTATAAGTTAGGAAATAAAACCCTATACACATCAGAAAGAGAGAAAGACCTAGGTTTGATTATCAATAACAGACTATCTCCGGCTGACCACATCAGTGAACAGGTACGGAATATGTATACATTGCATGCAAATATGAGAATAGCATTCACATACATAAATGAAGACATGCTAAGAAGGATAATAACATCATTCATTAGACCAACCCTGGAATATGCATCAGTAGTCTGGAGTCCTCATCTCAAAAAACACAAAGACAAGATTGAAAAAGTTCAAAGGGCCGCTACAAGATGGATACCAAGCTTAAGGGACCTAAGCTACGAAGAAAGACTAAATAAACTGAATCTACCAACACTACAGGAGAGAAGGAAAAGAGGTGACATGATAATGCTATATAAGTGCATATCAGGGAAGGAGAAAATAGACATAAATGTTTACTTAACATATGGAGAAGCATCAGCAAGAGGACACTGCAAAAAACTGCATAAGAAGAGAGGTGATAAAGACGTAAGTAAATTCAGTTTCCCAAACAGAGCAATTGATCAATGGAATGCACTACCGAATGAATTAGTGTGTGCCAAAACAATTCACAAATATATCTATATGTACGATAAATATGGTTTAAGACACGGGACAGTACGAGCTTGACTCATTCCTGTAAAGGTACATTTAGGTAAGAACAAATAGGTAAGAACACACACACACACACACACACACACACACACACACACACACACACACACACACACACACACACACACTCTCTCTCTCTCTCTCTCTCATTGCCCTCTTTGTGCTAAGGACGTATGGGAAGGACGGAAGGGGAGAGTGAGAGATAGGGAAAGACGGATGGGCAGTTAAGACACGAGGGAAGGAAGGAGGGAAGGGCTGAGAGAGAGAGAGAGAGAGAGAGAGGGAGAGAGAGAATTAACCTAGACTACTTACATACATACAACTGAAATGCTTTACTTAATAATTGTAACTATTCTTCGAGTATAAGTAAGATAATTGTTGGATAGGCAGTGGAGAATGGGGTTTAAATCTACGGTAGTATTTACAAACACTCATGCATTAGTCAAGGTCGTAACTTATTCTCAGTTGTTCGCGTCTGTCATTCATAAATAAGGTTGTGTTGGGCAGAGAAAGGAGTAACAGTGGTTGATATACGATTCATATGTGATATTGTATACAAATGCAAGTGTTGTGCTAGAAAATTATACTCACCGTTTGTTTCTGTTGGTTATAAATATGTTTTGTTGGAGGAAAGAAGAACAAGGTATAATCTTCTGACAGAATTACGGTTAGTGTGCAAACAAGCTGATGTTTTGTAGTGGCATTTGTTAGTTGTGTTGCTGCTGTTGCCACACGATGTTATCCGGGTTTGGGAAGCAGTGTCGCGGTGGACAGTGGACGCCAAGTGTCGGTCTTTAGTACTATGAAATATAGTAGTGTATGTGACCTCTTTGTAAGGTTCTTAATTTGTTTAATCACGAGACGTCCTTTTTTTATTGTAGCTTCTTCTGGATGATTTTAAACTCTTTAGGAGAAACATTTTATATTGAAGGGGTAAGTGAAGGCCATACTGAACTCCCCACGGAATAAAAAATATATATATGTTGAGTAAAATCGTGTGGATCTAGCAAGAGTTAATGTAATAGGGAGTGAAGCAGTTAATGTTGGCAGATAAATAAACTGTTGGCTGGCTACTGGCAATATGTAACTGGTTTGTGATTCTTTATTTTTTTTTTTATTGTGGTTATTGCGTTGTAAGTTTGTGGGGGCGCCACTATCAATTTATTCAGTGTAGGGCTATCTTTTACAATAGCTACTCGACTGAGTGACAAGCCAAATGGTTTCCTGTAGCCCAGGAAACCATTTACTATGTTGGGTCGATACCATATACCATATGGACGCATGGTTGTTTAGTGGGGGAATGCACTCTAGCCGGATTATAAGAGTTTGCATCCGACGGGTGGTTGGGGTATATTGTTTACGTAATGTCACTCACGGAAAAGCGACTGGGTACTGGCGATTTTTGTCAGGACTTAATAGCCTTGTCGTGGTCTCTTACACTCCTGGGTGTGCAATAAGGGATTGATGGATAGAGTAAGACACCTGGCCTTGTTTTGTAGTGTTCTGTCGCTGTTGCAGTGAGATGAATTTCGATTCCATAGTAATCTATATTGAATGTGTGTGCAGGGTTGTAGATATTATATCTTGTCAGTTGTCACTTATATTTTGTAATGTATGTTGTGTGAGTTATTGGTAAGTGTTACTGTATCCCTCATGAATAATTCTTATATTAATATGTGCTACGTATGTGCAGTAGTTTTGGTATATGACTTACTTGTAAACCTTCACCACGACGACGTATAATTTGTTCATAGTGGAGGGGTATCAAGACTGCACTAAAACAAATATACGTCACCGAATTCAGTAGATGAAATCGTCGTCGTTTGGGTGTGCGCGCTGTTGATAGTGGCCTTCCCCGAATTATTATTTTTTTAAGCAATACATTTTCTGCGTAGGCTACATTCAGGTATTTACTGCTGGTTCTGGGAATTGCATAACGATTGGCACGACAGGGAACAAAAGCGATTACAAGATAAGATCGGACTGTCTGTGTTGGCTGTGTTCAGGTATTCAGGTATTCGATGAAGGACCCTTGTCACGTACTTTGTTTAGCTTGAAACACATTACATTATTTGTAATCATTCAGACTGTTGTATTCTGGTGTTGGCAAGCGAGCAGGTATTCACTCACCAGCCATTTTCTTAAAGGATTTTAACCCTCTCAGTACAGTGACATTTTTTTTTTTTTATTCTTCCCACCTGTAGGGAGAGGTTGGGGTTTAGTGTGTGTGTGTGTGTGTGTGTGTGTGTGTGTGTGTGTGGAAATGAGATTATGAATAATTAACTCATGTAGGAGAGAGGCCACATAGTAGTTCTTGCTCTGGGTACGAGTATGTGAACTCGGTAGCCTAGCCCAGGTTTCCTACGCCATTTTAGTACCATGACTTTTTTTTTTTTTTTTTTTTTTTTTGTAATTATTGCCACCATCAGGCAGATTAGAGACGCATTTGAGGTAGCACGGAGGCTTGATGCGCACTCCTCTTTTCACATTTATTCCCTTTATTGCACCTCAGCAGTATTTTTTTTTTATGTTATTTGTATCTTCTTCATATCGACATACAGTAGTTTTCATCAGGAACATAAAAGAGGATAGTGAGGTGTAATGTATAGAATAAGTCGCTACGCAAGAAGTGTTACGAAATCGCCCCTTAGAACACAAGCCCTTACCGGAGAGACGCGTGTGAGTGTTGATGGTATTCTGAGTGGCATTGGAAGGCTCGTAATACCTCTGTCTTAGCGAATTAGCCTGAGCATTACACTACACCATCCCTTTGTATGTTATTCTTGGAAACCTTGTCGATGCTATAACAATATAAGTAACATAAATAGAGGAAGTTGGTGTAACAAGCATATTAAATCGCCAAGTAAAAGGTGTTACGAAAGCCTCCTGTTCCTCCTGTGTGAGAAGAGAAGCCTCAGAGGTAAATGTTGCAGTAAGAGGATGTTAATTAAGCTTGTTCGTGTGCATAGTGGGGTGAGGGAGTGCTGGGGTGGGGGGAGAGAGAGAGAGAGAGAGAGAGAGAGAGAGAGAGAGACAGACAGACAGACAGACAGAGAGAATTGGTTGTTTGGTTGGATGGTTAGTTTGTTGTGTGTGTGTGTGTGTGTGTGTGTGTGTGTGTGTGTGTGTGTGTGTGAATTAATTGCTTGGTTGAATGGTTGGTTGGATGTATGGTTGGTTGGTTGGATAGTGTGTTTGTTAGATGGTGGTTTATTTCATTATTTACATGGTTGTTTAGGTACTGGTATATGGGTGGTTAATTGGTTACATGGTTACTTGTATGGTATGGTTGGTGTAGGTGTGGTGGGTGAGTGTATAGTGAGGGTAGGTATGCACGGTGAGGGTGTGCTGTGGTTGGGGTGCGACAGGAAGTGTTGTTTTATTGCGATGAGGAGGGGACTGATTGTTACGGGAAAGGTCATGTGTGTGTGTGTGTGTGTGTGTGTGTGTGTGTGTGTGTGTGTGTGTGTGTGTGTGTGTGTGTGAGAGAGAGAGAGAGAGAGAGAGAGAGGCTGTAGTGTGGAAATGAGATCATGAGCTAGGGTAATGGAGTTATGCTGTGCCCAGATGGGGGTGGGGTGTTGGCATTAACCATACAGGACGGTGACGTGTTATTGTTCTTGCTACCGGGGTGGTGTGAGTATGCAAGTGATGCTGAGGGGCGATGTAGAAGTTGCTTGATACGATATGTGAGTCATTATGAGAGGTGATGTGGGTCGTGTGTGTGTATGTTTGGTGATGTGAATGAATGTGAGGAGGATGTAAGCTGTTTGGTATGACGTGTGAATGAATGTGAGGATGTAGCGTGCTTTATAAATGGATGCGTGGGTTGCATGTGAAGATGTCGTGGTGTGAGTGGATAAGTGCATTGAAGAGACTGTATTTGTTGTGTGAAGTGTGAATGAATAGGAGGATGGCATGCACTGTGTAAATACGTGTGTGTGACGCATGTAGAGATGTGGTTGTGTAATTTGTAAGGATGTTTGGAAAATGTGTAGCTAAGTTGTGTGGTGTACAGCTGTGAAGTGTGAATGAATGTGAGAATGTCTTGTGCTTTATGAATGTGTGTGTGTGCAAGGGGTGTGATGTGTTACGTGAGTGTGAGAGCGATGTTTAGGTTGTGTGATAGGACGTGTGAGTGAAATGTGACCACCGTAGTAACTAGCGGAGCATGATGAAGGATTGGACTTAATGGTGATACAGAGAAGTTGTGTAAGAGTGATATATGAGTGTGAAGTATTGTGTGATTGAAAGTGACGTTTGAGAATATATAGAATGTGTGTTGATGTGTGGAGAGGTATCGAGAGTGGGCGCTTGCGCAAGGATGATACTTGATAACACTGCGGAGCATCATGTTGCCTAGAATGATGATGATGATGTAAAGTGTGGAGGCCTTTGGTGATGCGATATATGTGAGGATACAGAGATGCTGGAATGAATATAGTGACATGATGTGTGTGGTTATATCGAAGCTATGATGTGTGCGTACCATAGTGGTGTGTGAATGGATATGGTGGTGTAAAGTGTGCGGATAAATTGGAAGCTTTGATACTTAATGTCGCGATGCTTGAATAGATGTGTATGATATTGGATGTGGTGGTGTGATGTGTGCGGATATTTTCATGTCTCATGCTGTGGTGTTCTGTGAGTCACTCTGTGTAAATAATTTGAGTGTTAAGGTTTTGTTGAAAGTGTATTGTGTGAAGGACAGACCGTGTGCTATATGTTATGCAGTCAAACCTAGAATTATATACATGAATGTGAAGATGATATATACTCAGTGTAGTATGTGCTGTATTTATGCAATGGTTTCGATATATAAATGAATGATGATGCAGAAAGTATAAAATATGAATATATGTAGCTAGTGGTATAAAATGTGATGTTTTATACAGTGAAGTCATGTTATATACATCAATGCGAAGGTGTTAAAAAGGCAACGTGTGAATCTGTGATGTGGTGTGAGTGTGATGTTTTATGCAGGGATGTGGCAATGGCCCCCCCTCATCCCCCTCACTCCCCCTCATCCCCCTCACTCCCCCTCATCCCCCTCACTTCCCCTCATCCCCCTCACTTCCCCTCATCCCCCTCACTCCCCCTCATCCCCCTCACTTCCCCTCATCCCCCTCACTTCCCCTCATCCCCCTCACTCCCCCTCATCCCCCTCACTCCCCCTCATCCCCCTCACTCCCCCTCATCCGCCTCACTCCCCCTCATCCCCCTCACTCCCCCTCATCCCCCTCACTCCCCCTCATCCCCCTCACTCCCCCTCATTCCCCTCACTCCCCCTCATCCGCCTCACTTCCCCTCATCCCCCTCACTCCCCCTCATCCCCCGTGCCGTCCCCCAGCTCATACACTGAAAGAGGCTTATTGCAAAATCGGGACTCAATCGGTACTCAGGGTTTATGGGACTCAGACCAGCTTTTACGCCCACCCTTTACCTGATTTCCTCTTCGGGGTTTTTTCTTTCCCCCTCCCGGTTTTTTCGCTCGGCTTATGTTTTGCTGGCGGTTTGTATTTTCCACGCGGTTTATACTCTGTGAGGCTTGTAGTGTTCATCCTTTTTTTTTTTTTTCTTGGGCGTATAATCCATTTGATTTTTATTATTAGTTTTTATTTTGCATATGTTTTTTTATTTTCCTTGTAGTTTTTATTTTGCCGGATTTGTTGTTTAACTTTGTGTGTGTGTGTGTGTGTGTGTGTGTGTGTGTGTGTGTGTGTGTGTGATCAGTGTATGGTAATCTGTTTTGGTGGTGTTCCTTGCAGCTTCTGGATTGACTATTTATGAAGATATCGGTACCAGTAGTCCTGGTTGTTCTGATGCTTTAGTCCCTTGTGTGTGTGTGTGTGTGTGTGTGTGTGTGTGTGTGTGTGTGTGTGTGTGTGTGTTCTGTAGGGCAGTTTTTTTTCTTCAGTGTAACTTGTACTGATGAAGTAATATAAGTATAATATTAACGATATGAATACACGAAAGCGCACGGAATCAGTATTTCCTCTTTACTTTTCCCCGAGAGACAGCAGCGAATTTGTGAAGCAAGTGTTATGTATATACGATATGCAGTTAAATCAGCTAATAACACGTGATTCATAGATATCCTGATATCCACAAGGAAAAGGAAACACGATGCATCCCGAGCGCCTTCGTGTATTCACATCTTCAGAGGAGAGCAAAGTGAAGGAGTTGCAGTACACCGTCATTATTATACACAAAGGAGGGGAAAGTCCCAAGGGAGCTTACTAAGTCGATATATATATATATTTTTCTATCTATTTATCTGTCTATCTATCTATCTATAATCGTATATGAAGACGGTAATGTAAGGACGGAAACATGTATATTTAGTTTCAGTATATAAGTTATACTGTATGTTTTTACTTATCAGAATTTACCTGAAAATTGCTTGTATAATGACATTTTCCACTATGATTTATTTATGGACAGAGTCGTATTAATTTTGCCTGCCTTTGTCTGAGTTACGTTTTATAATAGTCATGAATATTAAGTCCAGTGTTTATTTCAACACTTTCTCGGCACTGTGGTAGTTGATTTAACACCAAAGCCATATTTATCGAGTTTGTATTTACGTCACAGAGTCCACTGCTTGTAAACATAGATATTTTCCTGGTAATTGGGCAGACCAGGACGATAACGTTATCCGATGATGATGATGTGACTGTGTAAGTCTTACATTGTAAGAGCACCAGTACTGGTTGTTCCCAGCTTCCATTTTACTGTTGTGCTTTGTAGTTGTTTAATATTTACATGGATGGTGTTGTAAGGGAGGTGAATGCAAGAGTTTTAGGTGGTCTGAGTCTGGTAAATGTTGATGGAGGAGAGTGGAATCTGAAGCAGCTGCTGTTTGCAGATGATACTGCACTGGTGACTGATTCAGAGGAGAGATTGAGACAGTTTATAGAGGAGTTTGGAAGGGTGTGTGAAAGGAGGAAATTGAAAGTAAATGAGAATAAGAGTAAAGTGATGAAGTGTACGAGGTTGATAGATGGTAGGGGGATGAATATAGTTTTGAATGGTGAGTTGCTTGAGGAGGTAGATTGTTTTAAATATCTAGGGTCACATGTTGCTGTGGATGGAAGAATAGATGCAGAAGTGAAGTTTAGAATAAATGAAGTAGGAAAGGTGCTGGGAGGAATGAAAAAAGTGTTTAAATGTCGTTCGCTTAGAATGGATGTAAAGAGAAGGCTGTATGAGGGTGTTGTGGTACCGACTGCATTATATGGGGCTGAAACATGGAATATGGGTGTAGCAGAGAGGAAAAGTTTGAATGTAATGGAGATGAGATGTCTGAGGAGTATGTGTGGAGTGACGCGTATGGATCGAGTGCGAAATGATGAAGTGCGAAGGAGAACTGGAGTTGTTCGGGAGATGGCTGGTAGAGTTGAGCAGAGGGTGTTGCGATGGTTTGGGCATATGGAGAGAATGGATAATGAGCGATTGGTGAAAAAGATAACTAGATCTGATGTGAGAGGTGTAAGACTGAGAGGAAGACCACGAATAGGATGGATGGACAGTGTGAAGAGAGCGCTGGATGCGAGAGGGATGTCTGTTGAGCAAGGAAGAGTGGCTGTGCGTGACAGAAATAAATGGAGAGAAATTGTGAATGAATAAGTGATGACGCAGCCCTGAGGGGATATTCTCCCGCTTTTGGTCTGATCAGCTAGTCAGGTCAGGTGCGGGTAAGGGGATGGGTCTGTTATGATGTGGCAGGGGTAAACCAGTTCTGCTGTAGGGCCCTGCTGTGGATGTCACTGATTGCATTGCGCAGTTGACCCTTGTGCGGTGTGATGCAGTGAGGATCTGTCCGTTCTCCCCTTTGGGGCTAAGATGCGAATAAATGTGTTTGAATGGATGAGTAAATGGCGAGTGAGTCGTCCTGTCTCGGCTACCTCCCTTTCCTTGGGGGAAGCAGCCTAGGTATATAGATAGATAGATAGATAGCTTTGTAGTTTGTTGAACAGAGGTTGCTGTCTGGATTACTGCCTGTTTGGTAGTGATAGAGGAAAGCTTTTATTTATTTTCTGCGTTTTTGCACCGGGTTAGTTAAGGTTATACATTAGTTGTATATTTACACGTGTATCTTAGAGTGTTATATCGGAACCATCGCTACACCTGTTATATAATAAAATCCTATTAATTTAGGTTATTGTTAAATTTAGCCCAGTTGAGTTTGGCTGTTTTGTTGGTATAAGTAATTGTCCTGATATTTATAGATGTATTGTCCACTGTTGCAGGTATGAGCCTCACCTCGACTGTGAACACTGGCTACTGACTGTGTGGAAAATAGTGAGTACCGAGTGACAGATTAACCCATAACACACCTCCCCAGCCCTCTCACCCTTCCCCTCCCCCTACCCCTTCCCCTACCCCTTATTCTCTGCCACTCCCTCCCCCTCTCCCTTTCCCTTTTCTCCCTCTCCTTGTCAGTACCCTCCCCCTCTCCCTCTTCTCTCCCTATCTACCGTTCCATCTGCCACTCCCTTTCCCCGCTCCCTGCCATTCATCTTCCTCATCCTCACCTTCCACTTACTCATCTCACTCATCTTCCTCCTCTCCTTCTCCTCCTTTTTCCTCCTCTCCCTTCCACCACCTCCTCCCCCTCTCCCACCCCATTTAGCGTTCCCCTCCCCCTTCCAACAGGTTAATCTGGTACTGTACTGTATTAATAACTGGATGTGTGGATAATGTAGGTGGATAATGGAATGAAATACATGGATATACTGACTAAAGCAACAGGATAACGGCCGTGTATTGGTTGCAGATCCCGGACACTCGGTGATACCTACCCGGTAATTGAGAGAGAGAGAGAGAGAGAGAGAGAGAGAGAGAGAGAGAGAGAGAGAGAGAGAATGTAGATAGGTAACATTTTTTTTCTTGATCCACTGCAGAATGAGACGCAGTATGGCGATGTGGCTCACCTGATTGTAGGTTGAATGATAAGTAAATAGATAAAGAGATGATTTTTTTTTTTTATGTGTCCGACTCTGGACATAGGCTTCATAGCCTGCTGTCAAGGCCCAGTAGTCCTCCTACATACCATACACCTCTCTACATATCACCACTTCGGCACTAACACCCACCGTCCATATTGAATACATGCTAGGGCTGTCTCATTCAGGACTGATGTATTGGTATTAGCGGGGATATTTTTACGACATGTCGGCGGGTCTTCTGGTAGATTGGTAAAGTCTACTTTACATGAAATTCAAATCCTTAAACTGTTCCCTGCCACAGCGGGGATTTGAACCTGGGTCCGGTAGGACCGTGTGTGTGTGTGTGTGTGTGTGTGTGTGTGTGTGTGTGTGTGTGTGTGTGTGTGTGTGTGTGTGTGTGTTTGGTATCGTATGCATGCTAATCCCTCCTCCCCACACGGGGAAATAGATCCAGTATGGCGGTGCTGTCCACTTGATTAGACCGGCTGGCTTCTGCTAATCCCTGGCTCTGTATTTTGATCACTGCCCACCCATTACACACCTGACTCGCCAAATAAAGATAGATAGATAGATAGATGGAGAGAGAGAGAGAGAGAGAGAGAGAGAGAGAGGTTTGGTGTGTGTGTGATGGTTTGAAGAGTGCGTACGCGTGGGCTCGAGTGCTAATTAGTAATATCAGTCAGAAATTGTAGGCATAGTGTTGCTGCTAATTACCTCTCTCTCTCTCTCTCTCTCTTACACACACACACACACACACACACACACACACACACACACACACACACACACACACACACACACACACACACACACACACACACACACGTAATCCTACACTACACGTCCACTTACGCAGATAATATTTACGTAAGCCTATCCATAGTACACTGTTTAATCTCTCTCTCTCTCTCTCTCTCTCTCTCTCTCTCTCTCTCTCTCTCTCTCTCACACACACACACACACACACACACACACACACACACACACACACACACACACACACACACACACACACACACACACACACACACACAGAAAAGCTGCCCGAATGAGTGAGTTGTAGAGTAGGGTGGGGCAGATGCAGACAGGTGTACAGGTGAGCTAATTAGAGAGAGGGGGGCGGGGGTGGGTGTGGTGATGGGCTAATTAGAGGTATTATACACCTGTCCGTCATTTTTGCCCACCTCCCGCCGTCCTCAACACCTACAACATTTTGTGGCATCTCATCTGGCTGCCGTTTGCTGAGGCGGTCGATGCTAATTTTAGTGTTTTTATTTAGTTATTTTTATTAGTAGCCTAGAAGACCTCGTAGTGGTAGTAGTAGTAGTAGTAATAGTAGTGGTGGTGGTAATAATAATAATAATAATAATAATAATAATAATAATAATAATGATAATGATGATTGCCCTAAGAAACAACCTATTCCTGACAGCATCAGTACTGGGCCTGAGTAGCTGTCATATACGAGTAATTCCCGCTCACCTAATAATTATAACTTTAATTTGCGGCAGTGGACATAATTACATGGCAGCATAGTTCTGATAGGCTAAAATGATAGTATTACTTCCGCTGAGTGAAGGTAATGATAACGTAATTTTTGTGGTAATTGAAAGTGATAGGCACGTATAATTTTTGTCGGGTGGAAATATTGATGGGCTAATATCGAGTGAGTAAAAGTTTATGGCGTGTTAAGGATGAATATATTACCATTAACTTGTAATGCCTGTTAAATGAAATCACGGTACAGATGCAAAAGTTGTTAGCGTATAATTTTGATGATGCGTTTCTTAGTTGGTGAAAGCTGCCATACAGTCCATGCCTGGCCAGTGAGACCAGTGACAGGATATAGTTCCTGGCAAAATGATAAGATGCAGTTCGTAGGAAAATAAGCTCTGAGTATTTGTAATTAAATAACAGATGACTGGCGCGTTCATGGGCCGCCTGACCTGCGTTGCTTTGCAATTCCATCAAAGGGGGTGTAAAGAAATGGGCGTGGTGAACAAATGAATGGGTGCAATGGGCTGGAGTGTTGGTGGGCGGTAGGGTTGGGGCAGGAGAATATACCCTGTGAAAATGAGTGTTGTAGAATTAGTGGTTTGGGTGCAGAGAAGGTTCATTACAATATATCCTGCAAGAATGAAAGTGCGGGCGGGGGGGAGAAATTGGTGTGGAGGATCAGAGGAATGGTGGGATGAATTGTGAGGAGGGGCTATGAAAGTATGCCCTGTGAAATTGGTTGCTGTGTAGTAGTAGTAGAGTGCAGTGCAGGTGTATTTCCGAGCTTTGCCTAACAGCAACAACAACAAGATATGTTCCAGGTGCTCTCGTATGCCTGTAGCGTCTTGTAATGCAGGGAAAAACAAGTGATATTCTTGTGCAGGTAGCGGTGCATTTCTTGGTGTCTGTAGGCAAGGAATATATAACGTGGAACAAAACCATATTCTTGCCTGATGAAAATGAGGATGACATTAAAATATAAGATGCAACAAATGTGTAAATCATAGTTGAGAAAACAAAGAAGGCATCTTAGTATGGAATGAAACAAATATGCAGTTCTTAGTGTGTGAAAGTAAGGGTCTCATTGAAGTGTTATGTGAAAGAAATGTATAGATCTTGGTGTGTAATTCCTGGTGTGTGGGAATAAGAGTGGCATTGAAGTATTGGGTAAAACAGGGATGTAATAAGTACTGTGTTAAAACTAAGGCTGGCATTAACCTGTCTGTGTCCGTTGCTGCGCCATTCCTCAGGCTTATCTGTGTCCACCCTTTACCCCTTATCACGTAATTACCCACCATTAGCTGCAACCTCGACGTGGGGCAAGGCCGTCCTAGGGGTGGGGAAGAGCGGAAATTTTAGAGAGAGAGAGAGAGAGTTAATGTGTGTGTGTGCGCGTGCGTGTGGGAGCATGCGTGGGTGAGTGTCGTGTATCCTGTATGCAAGATTGAGTTTGCCATTTGCCGCTCTTGTGATCAGGAGAGTATCACTGCACAGACCCACTGGAACCCACGTCATATCAACACCACACACTATTACCGCCGTATTTACTCATCATTTCTGTTTAGCCGCCAACAAAGGGTAATTTCCGCCCCAAGCTCTTTTTTCCTTTCTTTTTTTTCCGTCATCTTGAGTTTCAGAGGCGGGTACGGGCGGCGGGCAAATTTAAAATAGCCAGTTTTTTCTTTGCAATTTTTTTTTTTTTAATAGTGCAGTTGTAATTACCACGTATACTGTATTGTGGGCTGTGTGTGTGTGTGTGTGTGTGTGTGTGTGTGTGTGTGTGTGTGTGTGTGTGTGTGTGCTTTTTTGTGTGCTTGTGTGTGCGTGCCCGCGCGAGCGTATGGCGTAACTATCTCGTTAATTACACCAGTTTCGTTGGAATTGACGATTACTCGCTGAGGGTCGATGCTTCGCGCAGTGAAGGGATTCTTTCCAAATGAGAAGCGTTGTTACCGGACTTCCTCGATATTTGATACCAACTGATCAGAGGCTGTTCAGAATGGCGATCATTAGTCCCGCCATTTATCGCAGGGATAGTTTGTAGAATTTGTAACTGTAACTGTACATTCAGCCTGTCTAATAAACTGTCTATTGAGACTTTGAGGCCATTCACGCCTGGTGGTCTGGAGATATAGCTCTTGTTTGGCAATAGGTGTTGGCTTACTGTCTATGGTTTGGATCTTAGAGGTGGCTTTGTGTGTGTGTGTGTGTGTGTGTGTGTGTGTCGTAAAATGCTACTAGATATTATGTAGTTGAGTCTCGTGCACACCTCGTTGGCGTAGTTAGCCTAGCCTGGGGCCTCTACCGTCTGAAGGGGGCAATGTGGAGTTGGCTGATAGCGTTACCATAATCCCACCGGTGTGAGCCATTGACAACAGCGCCGGCGTTTTGCTCGTTGCCATTTAGCGCCAACATTTTTGAGGGGAAGTAGAACAGTGGGTAAATCATCCGGCCTTTTTTTTTTTTTTTTTTTTTTTTTTTTTTTTTTTTAGAGAGAGAGAGAGAGAGAAAAAAAAAATGTTGAAGTCGGCCGAAAAAACGTGCATTCGTTAGTTATATAAATATTTTTTGTGCCCTTATTATCCTGCCACAGTATATGATGGAAGTACATACTCCTGTGCAGTGTATATGTATTTATTGGTGACGCATAGCCTTGTGCAGTAAGTATATGCCCATTTTTGTTTGCTTTTTTTTTTTAACCATCCTGTTAAGGTGAATGAGGAAAGTCTACGGTATATATTACTGCAGGAGTTATGGTATAAATCGGTGTGTGGTGTAGTCTGTGTGTGTGTATGCGTGCATTGTATGTATGTGTTTTGGCAGGTAATACCTCATCACAGTATATGATGGAAGTATACAGATTTGCTCGGTGTATGTGCGTTGGCTATATTTTCCTGCCGTAATGTGTGATGAAGCCATCGATGCGCGCGCGCGCGCACACACACTCACACACACACACACACACACACACACACACACACACACACACACACACACACACACACACACACACAGTCTGACTCCTCGTATTGCAGTATATATGAAAACGTATCAAGGCATTGTACGTTAATTGTCAGTTTTATTCCTACCTTTGCTCTTGGACTGTATGATCAGTGTATAACTACTGTATATTTTTGTGCGGATACGATTCTGCAGTATTTGTGTATATTCAGCTCTCTCATTCTTTTATCCTTTTACAATATATAATGGGTATGTATATTGGTATAATGTATATTTTTGCAGTGTAAAATGAACCTCGGTACAAATAATATATCGTGCCACACACCTTAGGTTCATTTTCCGAGTGTTTCTTCCGTTGCGTATTGTCCAGCTGCCGTAAGTCCCGCCGCCATCAGCACACTGGAAACAGCCACAGAAGGGACGCGCAGACACCCACGGTTTTTCACATTCCTCGCATTTTTCTTCTCTTTTTTCCGTTTTTTTTTTGGGGGGGGTGAGGGAAGAGAGGGGCTGGGGAGACACCAATGGTCGACAATAGTGGTGTATTTTGATCGTGGCGTGAGAAGAGGTGTGTTGGAGAGAGAGAGAGAGAGAGAGAGAGAGTAAGTGAGTGAGAGAGAGAGAGAGAGAATGGTAAATGGGATGTGATATCATTTTTACTCAGTGATGAATGGCGGAAGAATGAAAAACTCGGTGAGGTGTGATTGTGCCATTCTGACGTGCCTGATGGATTCCATGTTTTTATTCTCATTTGTATGTGTGTGTGTGTGTGTGTGTGTGTGTGTGTGTGTGTGTGTGTGTGTGTGTGTGTGTGTGAGATAGCTATTCAGGACCGCTTTTCATCTGTCTCTCCTTACCACAGTTATGCCGCTCAGAATTGCGTGGTGGTGGGGGAGGAAGGAGATATGTGTTTATTTTTGTGCATAACTGAAGTGTTCTAGGCGTGATGGGATTTTTTTTTTTTCTTAATAGCCACTCCCTCTGCTACCTGATGGTGGTGGTGGTGGTGGTGGTGGTGATGGTGATTTTTGCAGGACTTGTGAATTGAAAGCTGGTAAGTTCGTTCCATCTCTTTGATCTCAACGTACTACTCCTATCAGATTTACCAGCGTGTGTGTGTGTGTGTGTGTGTGTGTGTGAGAGAGAGAGAGGGAGAGAGAGAGAGAGAGAGAGAGAGAGAGAGAGAGGACAACGGGGGAGGAAGGGAAAAAGAGTTATTTATACGTTGTGCAGGAGTGATGGGATGCCAGTTAGAGTAGTCAGTTGTGTTGGTAGCTGATGGTGGTGTATCTCTTGACAATACCGGCGGGAGTGTGGGAAAGGATTGCAAGACACGTTGAATTATACTGTGAGTGGAGGGATGGGGTGCATGTTTAAGAAGCAGGCCCCGTTCCTGACTGATAATGTTGCTGCTGCAGATGATGATGATTCTGGTTAGAATGATGATGATAAATGAAGATGATGATAATGATGATGATGATGAAGGTGATGATGATGATGATGATGATGATTAGTGATGGATGATGATGATGATGATGATGATGATAAAGATGATGATTATGATAGTTATGATGGTTATGATGGCGATGATGGTGATTACCGTGATGAAGACGGTGATGCCCTTGTAGGAAAAGAAATGCGGGTGGGATAGGATGTATGATTGGAAAAGGCGTTAGTTTATAAAAAGCACTTCACTACTTTGACCCCAGAATATTCAGAGTAATTTTGTTATTTTTGATCTTAAGTGACCTTTCTTTCTTCATTTACAGTTATCCCCAGTACATTATATTTTGAAAGCGGTGTCTGAAAGTGGTGGTCCATGTTATACACTCGACCTTTTGCAGTTTATTACACCTTGCTCAGTGGCTGGAAAAGACGATGCTACGGTTGTACATCCTCTCCATAGTGCTTCTTCGTAACTAGCATGATATTCTGCTGCTGATGTATTGTTGCAGCTCGGCACTCAAGCCAGACAGACGCCAATTGTAGGCAGAGTTAGTGTGCTATAGTGATTGTTGGGCAGGTCGTATCCTCTGGGACGCCTGTTTTCTCACCAAGTATTTTTTTTAGGTTACCATGTGTGCGAGATTTGTTTCACATCCCAGAGCAAAATAACTGGAGCTAAATGAGGACAATTTAAAATACGCAGTTAGTTATATGTGTGACATCATCACTGAATCTGTGCAGTAGTCCACGTGACGACCACTTAGCACTGCGGTGGCGGGAAAGTGACGACTCATTTTCCAAGGATCTCTCTCTTTTACTTGAGATGTTTGGGGGTTTCTCAGAGACTGTATATGATTGACGCAGACGGAAATGAGTTTGGGGTTTCATTTAAATTCGTTCATTAATAGCGGATATAGTGTTGGTATCTGGGGTCGTCACAACACTGTGTATACTTTGTGTAGGCGTGATGGGGCGCCTGTGTGAGTGGGCAATCCCGTGTTTCACTTCCTGGCGGCTGTTTGGTTGCTCTTCGCGGAATGGCTGGCGCGCTGATCAATAAACCCGCCCTCTGGGGAAAATGGAAATTGAGTGTTCGGTCGCGTCTGTCTGTTTGTCCGTCGCTTTGTTTACTGTGTGTCCATAAGGCAACGAAGCTGGGTGACGATAAACATATTTGCCAGCGATCCCCTGCCCTAACTCTGATTAGCAGTAGTAGTAGTAGTAGTAGCCTAGTAGACGTAGTAGTAGTAGTAGTAGTAGTAGTAATAGTAGATGTAGTGTAGTTATAGTTGGAGCAGTAGTACTAGTAGTAGTAGTGTAATTGTAGTTGGAGCAGCAGCAGTTGTAGTAGTAGTAATAGTGGTAGAAATAGTAGTAGTAGAAGTATTACTAGTAGTAGTGCTAGAAGTAGTAGTAATGTAGTTGTAGTTGGAGCAGCAGCAGTAACATTAGTAGTAGAAGTAGTAGTAGTAGTAGTAGTAGAAGTAGTAGTAGTAGTAGTAGTAGTAGTGTTGTTGTAGTTGGAGCAACAGCAGTAACAGTAGTAGTAAAGTAGTAGTAGTAGTAATAGCAGTAGTAGATTCCCTGCCATAACTATGATGTGTTTATGCAGGAAAGACAAGGAATGAGAGTGCAGAAAGTCCCCATGTCTCCTTTTCTTTGGATGAGAGGAAAATGTATCTCATGCTGTACCTGTTTTCTGCAGGAAGACCAAAGAAAGGAAGGGACAGGTCATGCTACCCGTGTCTCTAGTTCGTTCTTCAAAAATAAATACTTGCTAGGAGAATCAGTTGTAAGTTTGTTTGAATCTGGGCCCGGGATTGTGAGTGATGGGCGCGGTGAAGTGACTGAGTGGGAGAGAATAGTGAGGAATCAGTGCAGTACACACACACACACACACACACACACACACACACACACACACACACACACACACACACACACACACACACACACACACACACACACACACACACACACACACACACACACACACACACACACACACACACACACACACACACACACACACACACACACACACACACACACACACACACACACACACACACACACACACACACACACACACACACACACACACACACACACACACACACACACACACACACACACACACACACACACACACACACACACACACACACACACACACACACACACACACACACACACACACACACACACACACACACACACACACACACACACACACACACACACACACACACACACACACACACACACACACACACACACACACACACACACACACACACACACACACACACACACACACACACACACACACACACACACACACACACACACACAGTAAGAAATCTGTAATCTTGTGTGAGTGGTGGGCATGTTGAAATGTTACAGGCAGCGGAAAGAACAGTGTGGAATCAGAGGAATCCATTGCAGGCCCGACGCCCCAATAACGAGACAGGGCCAGGCACCAGCAAAAACCCAGGATAAGCCTTCAGGATTATACATTTCACCCTAGATTGCCCTGCCACATCACAGATCATCCCCAGCCCATCTTTTAAAATTACCGTTTGGGGTTATTATCTGTGACCTGGTGAAATATAAACCTTGATTAACCTGGAGGATTTAACATTACCTGGTTAGTGAGTTCTCAGTCCTAATTCTGTTCTTCGATTATCTTTGCAAAATTTTACTCATCTTGGGTAATGGTCTCGTCAGTTGGTATTTAATTGTGTAAACTTGGTCTGTTGCAGGAAAAACCATGGTGAGCGATGAGGAGTAAGCATTTGACGGTAGATTGTACTGGTATTACTGTTGTGGGATTAAGTTATCGTTGTCATTGTTGTCGTTATTTCGTCAGCATTCTCTCTCTCTCTCTCTCTCTCTCTCTCTCTCTCTCCTGGAAAAAAAAAAGAGAGACATTATTAGCTTTCACAGTACACATTTCTCGGTGGAATGCATGTTAGTCCGTTGAACGTCCCTGCTTTGCGATACATTTTTATGACTATGCTTCTAGGGTGAAAATATCGTCAGTTGGTGTAATTGTGTAAAATAGGGGAGGCTGCAGGAACAACGGGGCAACAGTAGAGAAGCAACAGTTTGGCGGTAGATGGCGTGTTAGTTATGAACACCTCCTCCAGACTCTACCCTATGGATTCTTGAATCTGCTTTTATTATTATTATTATTATTATTATTATTATTATTATTGTTGTTGTTGTTATTATTATTGTTATTATTATTATTATTATTTATTATTATTATTCTTATTTATGTCCACACGATTTAATATTATGGAACTGGGGGTTAAATACAGCCTTCATTCACGTTTGGACAAAGGGGCTTTTTTTAAACAGACCAAATAATCTGGTAACAATAAACTAGCTACGTCGTCTGGTTGAAAGGGTAACCAGTGGTAAAGTTCAGGGGTTCAATTATTATCCATTGGTGTCGTTTAATTTCAGATTTGGTCAGGCGGCTGGAAAAGTAGAGACACTTTTTTGAGAATTTATCATTTCATGTTGGACTGTGTTGTCAGGCCTTAGAACTTCCTGTGTGTGCGATACGGTGTACAATTATTTTGAGTGTTTTCACCTAGCATCATCAGAGTGCAGAGTGGGAGAGGCTGCAGGAAATTAATCAGCGTCATCATCATCATCATCACTACCGTTATTATCATTCGTCACCGGCATTGGCATCGCCATTGTCGTCGTCGTCATCATCACTCATGATCATCATCATTGTCAGTGTCATCGTTATCATCGTCAATATTATCGTAAGTCCCACAAAGAGAAAATATTGAGGAGTATCACACGATAGACCGTCTTGTCAGTCCTTGAAACCTTCTGATTCTTAAATCCCTTTTCGAATGAGCAACGCTGTAGATTACAACTCCATTAGTTGGGATAACCTAAGCCCTTCGAGCTCGAGGGCGTCAGTCGCTTATGTCTTGCTACCGTCTGATTATTTTATTTTGCTATTGGGAGACTTTTCGTACGGAAGTTAATAATGATGCATTCCAGTCGTTCACTGTGAGAGGATACCATAAAGATGAATAAAACTGTGTTGACAGCAAGGAAAAACGTATACTGACGTGTTAGTGCGGTGGCCGTCTGTACAACAGTCCTAGAGCAACTGCAGCCAAAACAGGATAAACCTTGAGGCTTGACACCTTCAGTTAGGCGATGGATTTCCTATTTCATTCGTGCTGTCTCCAGATGACTTAATTTTACGTGGAAATCATCTGTGTGTGTGAAATGGTTAGTCTGTTTCTGAAATGGTTAGTGAAGGTTGTATCTCTCCCCTACAGTTCGAGAAATCGCTCCTGAGCTCAGCAAATCGTTAGGAGGAAGCAAAGATATTATTTTTAAAAAATGGGTTTGGGTGTGTTGTTATTCCTTATGATTCTCTCTCTCTCTCTCTCTCTCTCTCTCTCTCTCTCTCTCTCTCTCTCTCTCTCTCTCTCTCTCTCTCTCTCTCTCTCTCTCTCTCTCTCTCTCTCTCTCGTATGTGTGATATCTCCCGGTGATTTTATTTTTCAGGGTATAGACTTTTCGATGTGAAGTAGGCAGACACAACGTTCACTAACCCCTTCACTGCCAAACCTTTCCCTTCCCATGAATAAAATCGTCTAGAGGCAGTAATAATAATAATCAGTACAACACATCTCTGGACAGAAAGGGTCGACATGTGTTGCGTGGTCATGTCTATAACGCCTTCAGCACAGGACATTTTTTATATCTTGTTCTTGCTTTCTCCACCCGATTCTGTTCACCTCAGTAGAGACTTTGGAACTTGGTTAGGTACAGCCGTCATTAATCTCTCTGCCATGAGAAATATCCATAAACTGACTAATTTTGGATGGAGGTAGCAGGAATAAACCAAAAATTATGTCTCGTGAAGCTAATAAGAAAAGAGGCAGTATGACTATTGGTGGAGTTAACAGTACGGTACCTAAATCCACGTTGTATTATAGTGTATGACGGAGGTGGCTGCATTACTGCCTTCACCCCTGAGGACGTCTCTCTCTCTCTCTCTCTCTCTCTCTCTCTCTCTCTCTCTCTCTCTCCAAACCAGTGTATCCAGCATACGAGATACTTTTCTGACTGGAGAGGCAAGGGTGCTGCCACACTTAGCGAAATATGTGATTGACAAGATGAAGCGAAGCACAGGGTTAGTGGCTGTGTTACCTTAGTGTGAACGGCCGACGGACCACTGAGCCTGGTTTCCTCTTGTCGATCACATGTTTGGAGGAAGTGTGGCCGCACCCTTAGCTATACCCTGAACCCCTTTCATTATTATTATTATTATTATTATTATTATTATTATTATTATATTAAATTTTTTTATACCTGTAGACAATTTTCAACTTGGGAAAGATCTCTCATAATGGAGTACATGATAGCAGCGCGCCAGAATCGAAAATTTACCATTAAATTGAATAAATAAGAGTTGTGTATTAACAAGAATAAAACACGCAAAACGCGCAAATTGTGATGAAATTGGTGACAGATACTTGTGATCACTGGACATGCGGTGTGGGTTGAATGGTATGGTCTTGTGGTAGCCTAGATGATGAAAAAGACGTGATCGTAGTGAAAGGGTTATTAGTGGGTTCTTAGTTTTTATTGTGCGACGTGGTAATGCTGACGTGGAATTATTTTATTGCGACACAGGCTCCACTGACTGACTCTCGGGTGAATAATATCATGAGGGCAGCAGTATGAGAAGACCAAAGCTGTCCCGGTGCAGCCAAGTGGAGTGATTTAGTCCGATTATTTAATTTCCCTATACTCTTTCTCCAACGTGATTTTTTTTTTTTTCAGGCAGAGAAATTGTATATATTGAAGGATTATTGAGTAATTGAGTAATGTAGTGTATTGATCTCCAGTTCCAATAACCTCAGTAAAATCATTTGAAAGTAATAAAAGTTAGATCAGAATAAAGTACCCGGGATCAGTGGGTTTAATATCCCCTCAGACATGTAAAGCCGCGGACGTTATTATCGATGCAGCGGTAAATAGCGATACAGTGAACGATGACTTTCGAACTCGGTAATACGATTTTCGGAACCCAGCAAGCTTTTCAGAATGTTGTGTAAAAGTTTCATAATTGTTTGAAATAAAAAAAATAAAACGATATTTCTGTTGGCGGCTACACGTATGCAGTGTAAATGTAAATGTGGTTGAGGTGGAGGGGGTGAGGGAATCTGAGAATGAGATGAAGGGGGAGAGGGGAGGGGAAACCAAGAATGAGGTGTAGGGGGGGAGGGGAAGAATGTAACCGAGAATGAGGTGGTGGGATCGGTTGGAGAAGTATGTGAATGGGGTTGGTGTGAGTTGGATGGAGGACAGCCAGATAGCTGAGGAAAAGATGACATTGAGGCGATTTGTTGGTGGGCACCCCCTCGTGGCTTAAGTCGTCCGAGCATAACTAGATAACAACTGTGCAGGAGTGAACATGATGCAGCACAGAGGACGGAATACCCTACTGATAAACCTTGGCGACTCAACGTTTTGTGGACCTAATCCCGGGAAATTTGTATGCGTCACTAGCACTGTATTACGCTGCCCACCCCTTCAACCCAAGAACGTCATTTATATTTAAGGGCGCCTTCATGTGGTGGCACCGACATGAAGGGGCGGTGGAGCTACCGAGTATTACAAACATCTCCTCAGTTCCCTCCCTGTACCCCGAAAAGACGATGGTGACGTGCGGAAAAAGGGTGACCTGTAGTCCATCGGGTTCGCTAATATTACGTCTGTTTTATACATCATCACGATAGATATTTCGAACTGGAGGAGATAGATAGATAGATAGCCCTTAGTAACCCCTTCACTGCGAGAGATCTTCCCCGAGTTGAATAGGACGGTCAGGAGGAAGCAAGAATCAGGTGAAACCAAGACGCCATCGTAATCAAGTTTTTACAAAGCGTCTCCTTAATTGCGATTCCAAAATTCCGGCGAGATTAGCATTCTTAGGGAGAAATGCCCGTTACCGTTGCCAGTGTCATGTCCGTCATTTCACAGGAAAGCGAGGAACAAAGGAGGAAATGTGCGGAAAAAATATGACTGTGTGTTTTTGTGTCCTTGTGTGGGGGCAGGGAGGGTTCGTTTGTGAGTGTGTGTGTGTGTGTGTGTGTGTGTGTGTGTGAGAGAGAGAGAGAGAGAGAGAGGGGGGGGGAGATGAAGAGGAGAGGAATTCAGTCTCATCTCGCAACAGCCAGGAATTCTCCCTTTTTTTTTCTCGTGATTTTGCTTGCGTCAACCTTGCATGCTCCGTTGCCACCATTGTTGCCATATGCCTGGCGCTCCAGTAACCTGCACCATCTCGGATATTGAAGGGTAATAATACTGCACTGGTAATATTTCCCCAGCCAGGCTAATGGAAACAGAATTTAGTAGAATGCTGGGTATTGAAGTGGTAGCGGGTTTAGATCCCTTCGTATTCAGAGTTTGAGTTAATACATGCTTATATTATACCCGAGTGATTTTTATGTGCCGCATGTTGCTGGCAGAAATAGGGAACTTCAGTGCATAGTGCATACGGACAAGTAGTAATGGATTCAGTAGAGTGGGTTCCTATTGGAGTTTATAATTTACACGGACAAATCATATGATAAAACATGGTGTAATAATACTGTGTTTTATATCTGTGTCCTCCAGTCTTCTAAGCGCAGTAGGCTATATCCATGTATTGGAAGCAGCGGATCCTAAATATTAATAGTGGGTATTTAGTGGCTGCTGTGTGTGAGGGACGTATATGCAGGCCTGAGGACTTTAATCCCTTCTTGCCGCCAATACATACGATAATAACAGTTGTAATTTCAGCTTGTATCGCCAGCACTGGGGGCGGCGCATTTCTTTTCACAGCCTGACTTCTCCCGACCACCAATGACACGAACGAGAAAGTTTGTGAAATCCGCAGTGCATGTTTCATAGGCAAAATTAAGAAGCAGCTATTGACGTATATGTGGGTGGAGTAAAGGAATGAATAGGCCCCTCCCACGTGATACTTTTAAGAAACACGCATGTACAGTACCCTTGATATCAATTACACACACACACACACACACACACACACACACACACACACTGTCTGTCTGTCTGTCTGTCTGTCTGTCTGTCTCTGTCTGTCTCTCTCTCTCTCTCTCTCTCTCTCGCAAGTAAATGTAAAATGTAGAATATGCTGGCTGGGTAGTGTGGTGTGGCTGTGAGGAATACAGTATATTAGAAAATTGAGAGAGAGAGAGAGAGAGAGAGAGAGAGAGAGAGAGAGAGAGAGAGACTGCACCCCAAATCAGAACTGCTCCTGTAAAATGGCATGTGAATAATGGACTTGGGTCGGTGGTGTGGTGTGGTGTGTGGTGTGGTGTGGTGTGTGAAGGATGGATTATTCACACAGGCCGTTGGGGACCCGGAAATTTGTCAGAGGGGGAGGCAAATGGCGGCTGCTGTGAGGAGGAATATCATTAGTAGCAGTATTGGTGGATATGAGGAGGAATATTATTAGTAGCAGTATTGGTGGATGTCAGGAGGAATATCATTAGTATTGGTGGATGTGAGGAGGAATATCATTAGTATTGGTGGATGTGAGGAGGAATATCATTAGTATTGGTGGATGTGAGGAGGAATATTATTAGTAGCAGTATTGGTGGATGTGAGGAGGAATATCATTAGTATTGGTGGATGTGAGGAGGAATATCATTAGTATTGGTGGATGTGAGGAGGAATATTATTAGTAGCAGTATTGGTGGATATGAGGAGGAATATCATTAGTAGCAGTATTGGTGGATATGAGGAGGAATATCATTAGTAGCAGTATTGGTGGATATGAGGAGGAATATCATTAGTAGCAGTATTGGTGGATATGAGGAGGAATATCATTAGTAGCAGTATTGGTGGATATGAGGAGGAATATCATTAATAGCAGTATTGGTGGATATGAGGAGGAATATCATTAGTAGCAGTATTGGTGGATATGAGGAGGAATATCATTAGTATTGGTGGATATGAGGAGGAATATCATTAGTAGCAGTATTGGTGGATATGAGGAGGAATATCATTAGTATTGGTGGATGTGAGGAGGAATATCATTAGTATTGGTGGATATGAGGAGGAATATCATTAGTATTGGTGGATGTCAGGAGGAATATCATTAGTATTGGTGGATATGAGGAGGAATATCATTAGTATTGGTGGATGTGAGGAGGAATATCATTAGTATTGGTAGATGTGAGGAGGAATATCATTAGTAGCAGTATTGGTGAATGTGAGGAGGAATATCATTAGTATTGGTGGATGTGAGGAGGAATATCATTAGTATTGGTGGATGTGAGGAGGAATATCATTAGTAGCAGTATTGGTGGATATGAGGAGGAATATCATTAGTATTGGTGGATGTGAGGAGGAATATCATTAGTATTGGTGGATGTGAGGAGGAATATCATTAGTATTGGTGGATGTGAGGAGGAATATCATTAGTATTGGTGGATGTGAGCAGGAATATCATTAGTATTGGTGGATGTGAGGAGGAATATCATTAGTAGCAGTATTGGTGAATGTGAGGAGGAATATCATTAGTATTGGTGGATGTGAGGAGGAATATCATTAGTAGCAGTATTGGTGGATATGAGGAGGAATATCATTAGTATTGGTGGATATGAGGAGGAATATCATTAGTATTGGTGGATGTCAGGAGGAATATCAGTAGTAGTAGTATTGGTGGATGTGAGGAGGAATATCAGTAGTAGTAGTATTGGTGGATGTGATGAGGAATATCAGTAGTAGTAGTATTGGTGGATGTCAGGAGGAATATCAGTAGTAGTAATATTGATGGATGTCAGGAGGAATATCAGTAGTAGTAGTATTGGTGGATGTGATGAGGAATATCAGTAGTAGTAGTATTGGTGGATGTCAGGAGGAATATCAGTAGTAGTAATATTGATGGATGTCAGGAGGAATATCAGTAGTAGTAGTATTGCACCACCACAGGACTCGATGAGCATTTTTACATAAGTGAGTGAACAGTATTGAATCGTATTAACCAAACCGATTATCTGAGTAATATGGGTACTTGGAGAAGAGGAAGATTAGTTTTCATGAGAGAGAGAGAGAGAGAGAGAGAGAGAGAGAGAGAGAGAGAGAGAGAATTATTAGTTTTCATGAGAGAGAGAGAGAGAGAGAGAGAGAGAATTATTGTTATTAGATAATTAATATTATTAGTAGTAGTATTAATAGTGATATTAGTATTAGCATTAGTATTAAATTATTGTTGTTTTTATTTAGTGCAACCTTTGGGCTCGAAATTTCTCGGTGTTGGCTGTAAATGTTCTCAGGAGGAATATCATTATTTGCAGTTATGCGTCGGGGGAGACTTGATGAGAGAGAGAGAGAGAGAGTACAAAGGAGTACAAAGGAAAGTAAACAGCAACAGACCTTATAGCTCTTTCGAGGCTGTTTGTTAAAGAGTACACTATGACTACGAGATCTAATTCTACATGCTGAAGGATAAGGATAGTAAAACAAGAAGGCTGCCCCCGCCTCCGAACCCTTCAGTTAAAACTGGCAGGAAAAAGTGAGAAAAACCACCATGCAGCATGGAAAAACTGACACGGAAATTTCACAGGAAAGACTGAAAAGGAAAATTTACGTTCTATGATACACTATCTATAAGCTACCAGTTTGAATAACCTGAAAGAGATTGTACTAAAGAAAATTAATAGTCAGATAATAAATAACTAAGGCACGACATTATGTATGGGTACGTGGAGTTAACGAGAGAGAGAGAGACAGACTGAGACAGAGACAGAGATAGCGTACAGTGGTAGTAGTACAGTAGTAGTAGTAATAGTAGTGATGGTGGTGGAAGTAGTTGTGGTGGTCGAAGCAGTAATAGTATTAGTGAATAACATTGCTGAATGGTTCTTCAGGGTAGTGTTATTATTAGTAATATTAAAAGGGAAGAAAGGATGTAGAAAGAGAGAGAAAAAACAAAAGTCGTAAAGCAGACAAGGAAAATAAACCTGTTTAGCGTGAGTTATGACTGTATATTACGATCCTGTGTGTTGTACAGCTTAGTCGGGTATTGATATTGTCAGCGTTTTACACTTGATAAGCATATGACAACTGTAACGTTATTATTGTCAAGGGTGATGACTGATTTTTACCGAGAGACATAGTGAGAGCGTAGCGGAGGATAATATAAATCATAATTGTAAGGAGTGCTGCTGGCTGAAGTGAAGTGCCGTAGTGATATTAACTCTGTTGGAAGAGGAATATTGTTGGCGGAGTGGGGTTCAGATAGATCGGTTGATTGATAGATAGATAGATAGATAGGTACCATGGCTCGATAGATTGGTAGGTTGTTGGATGGATGGAGAGAGAGAGAGAGAGAGAGAGCAATAATCACCCACCCCCTCCTCGTCCTCCCCGCCATCACCAATTCATAACCTTATATTTTTGTCACACGTTCAGTTTCCAGCGCCAGAGTTAGTTCACATCCAATATTGTTCTCTTGGGTAATATCCCTCGTTTGGTAATATTCCTCGCGGTATTAATCATGCCGGGAAATATCACTTTGTTGGTGATATTAATGGCAGTAATTTGTCTCGTGGTGTCTGTTTGTTTATCGATCTGTCTTATGTCGATCTGGTCATCAGTAAATTCATGTTAGGCTAATTACTGTACCTTATGTGTCTATCATTCGAATCTATCTATATCTATCAGTCTTCTATCTATCGGTCTGTAATACTCCGTTCAGATCAACCACGTGTTTCTGCCCATCTCTCTTTATCTATCTCTGTCTATCTGTCTATCTATCTGTCTGTCTGTCTATCTATCACTGTCTGTATATGCATCTGTTAACCACTATATCTACCCTTCAGCCTTTTTCTCGATCAAACTCTCACGGTAATGTTCATCTTCCGGCAAAATTAATACCGACTGTTCTTCTGTTTTCCCTCCGGCGGTACTAACAGTGATGATTTATAATTCCATCTCTCTCTCTCTCTCTCTCTCTCTCTCTCTCTCACACACACACACACACACACACACACACACACACACACACACACACACACACACACACACACACACACACACACACACACACACACACACACACACACACACACACACACTTCATGTTCTTCGTTTCCCACATCTGCCATTTTCTTCCACTTTACGATCATTGTCCGACCCCTCATCCTTTCGTCTCATCCTTGTCGTCCTCCAGTACTTATTTGTATGTTCCTTTCCATTCCATCTTCCTCTACTTACTGGTATCTGTTTTCCACTTATATTTGTCTTCCTCTTCCACATCTTCGTCGTCCGTCACTCCTTTTTTACATTTTTCTGTCCTCCTCCACTTCCACTTCTCGATCTTCCTCTTCCACTTATCTTACTATTGTCTTCCTTCTCCCCCAGTTTCTCTGCATATTCATCCCCTCCCACTTGTCCTCCCCCACTTAATTATATTTTCTTACTCCTCCTTCACTTCCTTTTCTCTCCGTCTCGTCTCGTCTCCCTCCTCCATTACTCTCCAGTGTCACATTCTTAACTTCATCCTCCGGCCACCTTTTTCTAATATCTCCCCTCCCCTCCTCTCTCTCTTCGTCCATCCCCCCACCCCCACCCCTCGTCTTACGTACCATAAACCCCTACCAATCCTCTTCCCTCCCCCTTTCTTCCCTTACCCTCACCTTCCCTTCCTTTGTTTACTCCAGAATAAAACTGTAGTGCATATATAAACTTTTTTCTTTCTCAGAGCTCGGATCAGTTTATTAAATGCAAATATAGTATAAGCACAGACGAGGATATGCACAGGTAGCCCTGAGTTAATGGTCACAACCCTTACTTGCCACCTGTGATGGGCTGTGGATCACTGAGGGTCCCTGTTAGTGATGTGACCACCATCGGGATTTTTTTTTAATGTACCAGGGGTCACTGCTTCAGGAGGAACTTGTGTACTTGTCCTGCGTGGGGAAGTTCCTTGTCTCAGTGGAGTGAACAGAGCTGGGGCCTGATTGACTGCTGCTTACCTTAAAAGCACCAGGCAAGACTGCCGCACCACCCCTGAACATCCACACTGTGCACTGTGCAATTAACACGCCGTGTCTACTGACTCCTCGTTAACTCAACTTACCCATACATGTCGCGCCTTAGTTATTTATTATTTGATTATTCATTTTACTTTAGTACTTTCACTTTCAGGTTATTCAAACTGGTAGTTTATAAATAAAGTATTATAGAAAGTAACTTTTCCTTTCAGTCTTTCCTATGAAATTTCCAAGTCAGCTTTCCCATGCTGCATGGTGGTTTTTCTCATGTTTTCTTGCCAGTTTTAACTGGAGGTTTCGGAGGCAGGGGACGCCTTCTTGCGTTACTATCCTTATCCTTCAGCATGTAGAATTAGATCTTGTAGTCATAGTCTACTTTGTAACAAGCAGCCTCGAAAGGATCAAAAGTTCTGTTGCTGTTTGCTTTCGTTTGTACTCCTTTGTCCCCATCCCTAACGTCTTTCCCTTCCCAGTCCGTCTCCCCCTTCCCTGCCCTTCTTCTCAGTCCCTGTTGCTCTCCCTCTTCTCCCTCCTCCCTCACAATCCCCTCAATTCCCCATTCCTTCACCTTCCTTTTCCCTGCTCTGCCCTTCTTCCCTCTCTCTCACCATCTTCCTCTCCCCTCCCTTACCTTTCTTCCCTTTCTTTGACCATTCTATCTCGCCGTCCAAAGTCCCAGGTCCCTTTTAAATCCACCCCCTTTTTCAGTTTTCATCTCACCCAAACCCTTCACTATGAGGCATCTTCCGTAACTGAATAAAAACGCCTGGCGGTGGGAAGAATACAGCAGGAACGTAATGTGGTGGTGAAACGCTGCGAGATAATTTCCAACCCCTCCACTCTGAAAGGCCTCCCCCAGCGTTGATATAATCCTTTAGTGGTGTTCAAGTCTACCACCGTCTCTTTAACCTCTGCTATGACCTAAAATACCACTACCACTTACACCTCACACTCCTCCCTCCTCCTCTTTAGCCTCGTTTCCTTTCGTTTTCTCCGTAATCCATTGAGCCCGAGGATGTCTGTTTAGATACAGGAGCATCTTTAGGGGCGGCTTGCTTTTCTGTGTATCAGTAACGTTATTCATGACGGAACGACTTCACTCCCGTACAATTTAGCGACTTTTGCGAGGCCCCATATTAGGGTCCTAAAGCGCCCACATCACGTCCGTTGAGTGTAGCGACCTTAGTGAAGCCCCATACCAGGGCCCTGAAGCTCCCGCATGTCTGGTACTTTATAACCATATCTGTACCTGTTATTTGCATTATTGCCAATTCTTGACAATTTTATTCAGCTTAGGAGAGACGACTCGAAATGGAAGGGTAAGATAAACACCCATGGTCTTGAAACTGAGGGCAGGGGTTACCCTTCCTGCACCCCGTTCGAAGTGGAAGCTCACATCTTCAGCGTAAATGGTAGTCTTGAAAGCGTGAGATCGCACCCCTTCGTGTGGGTAGGCGCGGCAAACAGTTGGTAGCCCTGATTAATTTAAAATATTAAGATTTAAACATATGATAGTTTATAAGAATCACATACAATATAATCTCATACTATTAGGAGTTCTTACCTTTTTTTTTTTTATCATAAAAGACTGGCATTTGTTCTTGAATACTCTGTATAAGAGTATGCATACAGTCTTTGGAGAGCCTGTACCGTAGGACAAATTCGGTGTCAGACATAGTGTCAAGGGGGTTCATGCAGTCAGTACTAACCCTACGAATACGCCTTGGCTGGTAATACCGATTTTGACTACGGTATATTTCTGCCCCGAATGCTTGTTTTTGCCATTTCCCCCCACCCAACACCCCGAATTCCCCCGAGTCCCCCAAGGCACTTGGTGGGGGAGAGTTAATTTACTGTAAATACCAAGCAAGAGCACCGAAAATGAAAGTAAAATTCCTTCAGATCACACCACAGTACACCAGAAAAACATTCTGCCAAGCCAAAACAAAATGGTACGAACTTGTAAAAGTTTACCGAACGCATACATGAGACTTTGTCATTCACATGGGTTGGCTATGCACGATTCGTCTGTCTAGGTAATACTGGGCCATTCTTTACTGAAGGAATTATTTCGTGCACTAAACAGACTGATTATAAAAGTATCGTGCAGCATAACCGACAAACAGCTTGATAGAAATATTGAAAAATAAAATGAAAGTCTGTACAGTATCTCACCTTTGCTTTCGTCTCATAAATTAACCATCGCAGGAAAGCGGTGAAGTCTTTTAAAGCGTAAAAAATATTAAAAGCTTATTTTTCCTTTACACGATGCCATTATCATTAAATTAAAATGGCCGTCACACCCACCCACCATACGGTCCTTCAAATTCTACATAGTTTTCTTTGCACAAGGCTACTATACTTTGACAAAGGGGCATGCGAAGATGTGCTATGAGACTCCCCGAGGATTCCAGTACTATGCTGTGGTATTCTCCCGTTCACAGGGGAACGCTGTCCCTTTCATGCGTTAAGATTACCAGAAGATACGGATAGGGCAGGGTGAACGCCTGCCCACAGTTTAAGACTACCGCCCTAAATCCTCCTGAATCTCCAGAGTCCCGAAATCCCTTAACCCTTAAATCCCGTTACCCATTAAACCCTTGCCATTTTAAATCTCGTGCCCTTTAAAATCCCATTTCCCTTTAAATCTGGTACTTTTTAACCCCTTCAGTGTGATTTATTGTATATCTTATTCATACTGTCACTAAACGATTCCTCTCACTCTAAAGATTTGTCAGTTTTGCGGGTTAGATATGACCTCCAGTAACCACTTCAGTACGAGTTGTTATCCGAAGTTGAATCAAATCCTCTGGTGGAAATCTGCTGAATATGAAAAATACGTCGTGGTAGTGAAGAAGTTAACCCCCCACACCCCACCCCATAACCCCAACTCGCCTTCCACACAGCTGCACGACCAGTTTCCAAAGTAGTGAGGAATAGGAAGGCAAGTTGTAAATTACTGGTGCACCGCCTGTGTGTGCTTGCTTCCTGCCCCCCTCATCCCCCACTCACCTCACCACCACCCTGCAAGCCGCCTACCCCCCTTCCCCCCTCACCAGCAAGTGGTCCCCCTTTCCTCCTAGCATCCCCCACCCCCCGCAGAAAAACGACCTTCCCCTACAAGCAAGCTGGTGATGATGGTTATGATTTTGATGGTGTTAGTGGTGAAGATGACGGTGATGATAAGTCCTCTTCCTCCCCCAGAAAAACTGCATCATTCTTTTTACTAGCAGTTATTTCCTCTTCCCCCCTTCCTTCCTCACGCCCTCCCCAGGAAAAACGAGCCCATCCTCTTTACCAGCAAGCACAGTGCCCCGTCTTCTCAGTACCAAACCTCCTCCTCCTCTTCCTTTCACCCCTTCCCCCAGAAAACGACTTCATCCTCCTTACCAGCAAGCATCCCCCGCCTCCTAACACATATTTTTCCCAAAAGAAACATGTCGCTTCTCCCCAGTCAAAGAATCCATTATCCTGTTCCCCAAAATACCTCACCCCATGTTTGCATTTGTCCCAATTAACCTTCTTTTTACGATTACGTTTTGTTTTATATACAGTTGCTGCCATCGGATTATTTTCTTCGGAATACGGGAAACGTTTCGTGTAGAGAAGTGGTTAATGTAGGCTGTATCTAACTCTCAACTTGAAGGTGTCGCCAGAACTGAATAATATCGTCTGGTGTGAGGAAAAACACAACAAGCGTCATCACACTGAAGGGGTTAATTTATCCATCCCTTGTTTCGTCATTACCAGTTCATGTCATCGTCCTCCTCCAACAAACGACTTCGAAAGTACTAGTAGGTCTGTTGATGTTTTTTTTTTTTCTACTATTTGTACTTCGATTGAGCCATTCTCCCACCTACCCCATCCCTCCCCCAGCCTCTCGTCTCCATCCCCCTCTAACCCCTCCTTACGTAACTCTGTCCTCCCTCAGGCCTCTCTGTCTCCCTCTTCCCCTCCCCTCGTTTCTCACAGCGCACCTTACCCTTCTCCGTCCCTCGGCTTTCGCTCCCTTTCTCGCATCTCCGTACCTCATCGTTCCTCGAGTCTTGCATTGCCCCTGGCTAGGTCTGTCGCTTCCCCATCCCTCCCCAGCCTCTCCTTACATAACCTTTCCCTCCCCCCGCTTTCTTAACCCTATTTTCCCCTCCCTGTTTCCTGCTGTCCATCACATCCTTCGTCCCTAAGTTCTCCCTCCCTCTCTCCCCATTTCCTTGCCTCATCCTTCCCCAGCCTCTCTTTACTGAACTATCCCTTCTTTCCAGCCTCCATCACCTTCCTTTTCCCTGCCCATCCCATCCCACTGATCCATTCTTATCTCTCTTCTCCCTTCCCCGGCCTCCTTCCCAATCCTCCTTGATCTTCCCCCTTCTTGTCCTCTCCCCACAACCCTACCCTCTCAGATTCCCCTCCTCTTCTCCCAGTTTCCTTCTCCTCATTTCCCTTCTCTTTCCTCTTTTCTCCATCTCCCTTCCCAAGCCTTCCCTCTCCATCCCCCTCCCGTAGTTTCCTCTCCCCATCTCTGTCCCTTATCTTCCTCTTCCCACTTCCCTCTTCCCCTCAGACTCCCCTAGATCCCTAATGCCCCTTCCTGAGCATACTGGTCTCCTCATCCAGGACAAATTCCCACTCCTATGTTCCTCCATGTCCTGCCCTCTCTCTCCCCCTCACCATTCTCCCCTCCCGTCCTCCCAAATCCCCTTCCTATCCTAACCGTCCCCTTCCCACCTTTATCCGCATCCCCACCCCTCTCGTCCTCGCAGATCCCCACCGCTCCTAACCATATTTCCCGACCACCACTCCCCCCCTCCCCGTTCTTCCCCCCTTCCCCGCCATAGCCAAGCCTCCCCGTCCTCCCCAACCCCCCATCCACTCTCCCAACCCCCAGCCTCCCCAGGGTATTTACTTATTAACGCCACAAGCCACTAAAACCACAGATTTTTTCCCCTTTCCTGGCGCAGGTTGAATTGGGAATATTATGTCCCTGTGAAATGTTGCTAACTTCATTTTTTTCTCCCCCCCTTCTTTTTTTTTGGGGGGGGGAAGGGAGAAGCGTATTATAATTGTTAATGGGGCTGAGATTTGTACGGTGTGTGTGTGTGTGTGTGTGTGTGTGTGTGTGTGTGTGTGTGTGTGTGTGTGTGTGTGTGTGTGTTATTCCTTTTTCCTTTGTTCATCCCATTTTGTAGTGTGTGTGTGTGTGTGTGTGTGTGTGTGTGTGTGTGTGTGTGTGTCTGGGGTGTGTAAATGCAGTTGCCGCCTAAATAACTCCTCACTTCATTATGGTAAAACAACGACACATGAAGCAGGCACTTCAAAAATTGACGCTGGTATGCCTCAACAGGGAATGCAGACTTTCTATTTTTAACAATAATTTCTGCTGCTGGTGAGTCAGATTGTGTTCAGCCATCCTGTATAATTACTAACTATACTTTGTGATGTGGAATAGTGGCACACCATACGTAATAACCACAGGAGTTCTAGAAATAACAAAAAAGAATTAGGAGTTTTCATTCCACTTTGCGAGGAAAGGTTTAAGCATACAGCCTTTACGGATGTCATTTTCTAGGCTCAACAAACTTTAGATTATTATTTACGAATTGCATATGTGGCAAATCTATTAAAAAAAAAGGGTGGAACGATACTATTACCCTCAACTCTATTTTTTCCCTTTTTTTCTTTTTTCCTGCGTCCCAGTCAGTTATTGTTGTTTGGTGCTTGTGTGTTTGTTGCTGTGCATCCCTGTGTGTTGTAACTGTCACAAGTTCTGCCAGTTCGGTTTTTAGTTGTAATCCATTGTGAGGGGAAAAGTTGGGCCGCACTCACGCCCCTTCACGCTGCGTTTGTCCTCTGTGTGTGTACATCTCTTGATCTCGGCCTATACTCTCCTGCTATTCTCTCTCTCTCTCTCTCTCTCTCTCTCTCTCTCTCTCTCTCTCTCTCACGCACATTCAAACACGCACGCACATATAAGCGCGCGCGCGCACACACACACACACACACACACACACACACACACACACACACACACACACACACACACACACACACACACACACACGCGTTTTTTCCATTGTAGTGGTGTACATCTCTGATCTGCTGCTATACTACCTACTACCTTCCACCACACTTGTACAATGCCGCCATGCCACTAATATTTTAACCCTCCGTCTCTCTCTCTCTCTCTCTCTCTCTCTCTCTCTCTCTCACACACACACACACACACACACACACACACACACACACACACACACACACACACACACACACACACACACACACACACACACACACACACACACACACACACACACACACACACACACACACACACACACACACACACACACACACACACACGTACAATAGATAGATACATAACCTTTTGTCCATCTCTCTTTCCTACAATATCAACAACACCTAATCCAACGCCTCCTGCTTACCTCCTATCCTAATAGTAAACTCAGTTGCTAAGTAACTATATGCCTACTTAAACGGTCTCACGAAATATAATCTTTTACTCAGCCATTGTTTATAGTACTCTTGTTAGTCTTTAAATTAATATCCAGTGCCATAATTCACACCACACTACCTTTTTCATAATTATATTCTCAAGGTATTAACTAGAAAATACTCTGTGTTCTAAGAATGGATGACTTAAAACAACGTTAGTGATTACATTATTCGTCACAGTGGCCACTGCTCACTGCCACACTACCATCACACTGTCACTACACGACGCACCACAGTACTGCCATAGCACATTATACTCGTACCCTTATAATTATACCGCCACGCTACTTACATTTTCACCACATTGTTCGGTACGCCATCACATGTGCTGTACAGTACTACAGTGCCATTATAGCACTCCAGTCGCACCATATTATTACTAGAGTATCACCACATTTGCCACACCACCACCACATTTGCCACACCACCACCACATTTGCCACACCACCACCACATTTGCCACACCACCACCACATTTGCCACACCACCACCACATTTGCCTCAGCGCCACCACAGAACTGCCTCACCACACACTTCGCTTGACATCATGGCGTTTTTAGGGGCGCCGAGAGGTGTGGAAGGACGGGGAGGAGGTGGATTTGGAGGAGAATAAGATGAGGAGGAGGAGGAGAAGAAAATATGAAGAGGAAGAAGAAGAAGAAAAGGAAGAAGAAGAAGAAGAGGAGGAGGAGGAGGAGGAGGAGGAGGAAAAGATGAAAAAAAGAAGAAGTAGAAGAAGACTGGAGGGAGAAAGTGTATGGAAAAGGAAACGGGAGAAATTAAAAAGAAAGGAGAGAGGGAGCATAGACGATGAAGGTAGTGAGGGAGGAATATTGATGGAGAATGGAGGAGGGCTAAGGTGTGAAAAGGCAAGAGGAGGTAGGTGAATACAAGATTGGAGGAGAAAGAAAAAGTGAAGAAGAGGAGGGAGAGGGGGAGAGGGAGGAGCGGCAGGAGTAGAAGGAATAATGAAGGGAGACGGTGCATGAAAAACAGCACAAGAGAAATTGAAAAGAGTGAAGGAGGAGGAGAGAATAGATAACCAAGGGGAAGAGAGAAAATGAAGGAAATGTAAGCTAGGACTAGGAAGAAAAATAAGAAAATATTAGGAAGAGAACAACGGTAAGAAAATGCAGTCTACTAAAAAAAAAAAAAGTAAGGATTTGTAATATAACAAGGAATAATAAAATAACGTTCTGATTAACCCATTCATTGCGAGGACCTCTTATATATTCTGGCCACTACCAAGCGATATTATGCAGCGCCGGAGAGACTTCTGGAACTGGGGGTGTTAAATATCCTCCTCATTAACCCTTCCACTATCAGGTGTTTAATAAAATTTTTTGGAGGTGACAAGAACACAGTATGAAAGACATCCTTGGGCGGAAGGAGTTAAGGAAGACAAAGCTGAGGAGGAGAGAAAGAGGACGAAGCAGATGTTGAAGACGGAAATAAGTAAAATTTGGAAGAGGAGGCATAGATGAAATAAAGAGCGGGAAACAGGAAAACACAGTAAGAAAGGGAAATAGGAAGAGGAGGAGGAGGTGCAGAGGAGAAAGAAGACGAAGCTGATGTTGAAGACGGAACTAAGTAAAACTTGGAAGGGAACCATATATGAAAGAAAGAGCAGGAAACAGGAAAACATAGTAAGAAAGGGAAATAGGAGGAGGAGGAAGAGGAAAGGTGATAATATGGGCGTAAGGAGGAGGGGGAAGCAAAATACCATTACTGAAAAAAGTGAAGGTAAGGACAACACAAAAGGAAGATATTGAAACTGAAATGTCGGAAGAATAGGAAACAGAAAGAAGAATAATATATGGAGGAAAATTGGAGAGGAAGAGGAGGAGGAGGAGGAGGAGGAGGAAGAGATGCGAGCGAGAGTATAGGAGGAGGCTGTGGAATGTAAAGTTTGACGAGGAGGAGGAGGAGGAGGAGGAGGGGAAGAAAGACGAGAAAACCAGTACTGGAAAGGAAAGGACAAGAATGAGGAGGAATAATAGAGGGAGCAAGTGTAGGGAGGAGGGGATGTGTGGTAGACGAAGCTAGAGGAAAAGAGGAAGGGAATAGAGGTAGAGGAAGGTCAGGAGGGGGAAAAGGAAAGTAAAAGAGAAGGAAGAAGAGGAGGAAAATAGTGGAGGGAAAGGAAGAGCATGGAGAAGAAACGGTGGAGAGAGCGGGTGGACGGAGGGAGGGGTGGAGAGGGAAAAGAGGATGTGGAGGAAGAAGAAAGGAGAGCGCAGATGGAGAAGAATACAAGTGGAGGATAAATAGGAAGAAGATAAGAGATAAGGACACAGGAGGAGGATATGTTAGGTAGGCAGGGAAGTGGAGGAGGAAGCAACAGAGGAAAAATAAAGATGGAGGAGGAGGAAGAAAGGAGGAAAACGTGCAGGAACAGTGGAAGAAAGGGCAGTTAGGAGGAGGAGGAGGAGGAGGAATAGAAAGAAGAAAAAGCAAATAGAGGGGGCAAGTGTTAAACGATGGAGAAGGAGGAGGAAATTGGAGGGGAATTAAGTGAAAAAAAGCAGAGGAAAGGGTGTGGTGGAGGAGGAGGAGGAAGAGGAAGAGGAGAAGTATTGATGCCCCGTCTGTGCTGTCCTGAGTATCGTTCACACCCTAGTATTGCCACCCCTCCCCATCCATTCTCTCTCTCTCTCTCTCTCACTGTCTGAACGAAGTACCTGGTACTTGATTTGATAGAAGCAATTTTCATATTGTCTTTTTTTTAGTTTTCTTCTAATTTTTTCTTCCCCAGGATATTTTTTCCTTTTTTTTAACTCATTATTTACATTTTCTTGGTCATGTCTCCCCGTAGATTTTTTTTTAGTTCATCATTTTAGGTTTTTCTTTTATTTTCTCTTTATAACTCGTTCTGTTTTTCCTTTTCTTCGCCTGCTCTTTTTCCACTTCTCGTAGCTGTTGAATCTTTCTTGCCTCATACGTACTTCTCTTTGGAATTTCCTTTTATAAGCATCTCACCTTCCATCTTGCTTTATGGTCTTGTTTTTTTTTTTTTTTTTTCATATCGTCCTTACGTCGTTTGGTATTATTCCATTTTATCTTCTTTGGTTTAATTTTCTCTTCCCCGTTCCTTCCATCCTGCTTTGTTTTGGTCCTCTTTCTTATGTCCATCTGCCTGGCCTTGTGTTTCCCTCTCTTCCATTCTCCTCCCTGTCGTCTCCTTCCCTTTCCTTCCTGTTTTGTCCCTTCCCTTCCCCTCCCTTCCCTTCCCCTCTCTTTCCTTTAATTCCATTATTTTCTTTCGTTTCGTTATCTTTTCTTTCCTGTCAGCCTGCCTGTTTTCTTTCCTTCCCTCTTCCTATCGTTTCCATTCTTTTCCTTCCCTTCCCTTTCTTATCATTTCCCATGTTTTTCCTTTCCGTACATCCTTTCATCCATTCACCATCCACCCTGCCATCCATCTACCCTTCCATCCATCCCTTCTTTCCTTCCTTCCATCCATCCATCCATCCATCCATCCATCCATCCATCCATCCTTCCTTCCTTCCATCCTTCCTTCCTTCCTTCCTTCCCTCCTTCCTTCCTTCCTTCCATTCATATATCCCTCCATCCTTCCTTCCTTCCTTCCTTCCTTCCATCCTTCCATCCATCCATCCATCCATCCAACCATCCATCCATCCATCCTCCCTTCCTTCCTTTCTTCCATCCATCCATCCATCCATCCATCCATCCATCCATCCTTCCTTCCATCCATCCATCGATCCATCCTTCCATCCTTCCTTCCTTCCTTCCATCTAACCATCCATCCATCCATCCTTCCTTCCTTCCTTCCATCCATCCATCCATCCATCCATCCATCCATCCATCCTTCCTTCCATCCATCCATCCATCCATCCATCCTTCCTTCCTTCCTTCCATCCATCCATCCACCCATCCGTCCGTCCGTCCATCCATCCATCCGTCCATCCATCCATCCACCCATCCGTCCGTCCGTCCGTCCATCCATCCATCCATCCATCCATCCATCCATCCATCCATCCATCCATCCATCCTTCCTTCCTTCCTTCCATCCATCCATCCATCCATCCATCCATCCATCCGTCCATCCATCCGTCCATCCATCCATTCATCCTCCCCCTCAGTCCATCCCCTTCACCACATTACACAACGCACCTGCTAATTGGGCAGACAAACAATAGCGCTAGAATCACGCCAATGCCCTTGTTGGCTGGTGTGTTGGCCTCAAATCGGATTGGGTAATAGTTTGTCATTTGGGTAATCCGATGCCAGGAGGGTAGGCACGCTCTCCTATTAGGCTTTTGTCCAAGTAAGTACCGTTTTACTGTTTATGTTTTGGTGTTTTCATATTTAATTTCTGTTTTATTTTCTCGGTTTTCTTCGTTTTCTTTTGTTATTACGTCATTTAGGTAATTGACTACAGGTAGGGTAAGAGGTGCGTGTGTGTGATTTTTGTCTATATTCTGTGTGTGTGTGTGTGTGTGTGTGTGTGTGTGTGTGTGCTTGGTGTTTTTGTGTCTGTTGGAGAGGGCCGCCTTCATGTGATGGCACCGACATAACCGAGCTGTTCCGCTGCCCGGTTATGGAAACTTCCCTCGGCTTCCTCCCTATCTCCCGAAAGGAAGATGGTGGGTTGCAGAAGGAGGACAACTTCAGCCTGCAGTCCACTGGGGTCACCTTCACCTGATTCTGGGATTGCATCCACACCTACTGCTACTTGATAAATGATTTTTCTTTCTTTCTGTCTTTCTTTGTGTGTGTGTGTGTGTGTGTGTGTGTGTGTGTGTGTCTTTGTTGTTTTCTGTTTTTTGCGTATCCTGTTCCCTGCAGGTTGAATTTCCTCGATTCGTCCATCCGTCATTTTCGTATGCTGTTTTTTCTTTTAATTTATTCTGCCAAACGAACTCCAGTTTTGGTGGGAAGTGCACATAAATGTTTAAAAATATATATATAAAACATTTCCAAGGTAGAAGAACCGAGATTGAATTAAAAGTCTCGTCCCTCCTGAATAATTACTCTCTTTCAGAGTCTCGGGTTTTGCATTTCCTCTTTATCACCCGTGTATTCATTTTATATTATTTCCTCTCGCCTCATAGTTTTCGACTCTCTTTTCGCACATCTGTCATTTTTCTCCGTCTTGCATCACAGTATCTTTCAGTTCTTCATTGGTCTGTATTTTATTATTTTTTTTTTCTTCCTGTGCAGTTTTTCGTATTTGTCATTTTTCTTTACCATTCAGGTCTTCGTCTTCGCCTTTTTTTTTTTTTTTTTTTTTTTTTTTGTCGTTCTTCTCTGTTATTTGGTCTTCTCTTTCACTCTTACATTTTCTCTTGCCTTTCCCCCTCCCTGCCTCACTTACTCATAAACTGCCTAAACTTTCCTCCCAACGTTTCTCATTTCTTTCTCTGTCTCCCTCCTCTGTCATCTCCCCTCTCTCCTGCGTTCCCTCTCCCTTCACCCTTCGTCTTCCTTCTCATCTCTCTCTCTCTCTCTCTCTCTCTCTCTCTCTCTCTCTCTCTCTCTCTCTCTCTCTCTCATCTTCCCTCCTTCCTCCCCTCGTCTTGTCTCCCTTCCTCTCTTTTTTTTTTTCCCCCTTATCATCTCCCTCCCTCTCCACTTTCCCTCCACTCTGTCTTCTTCCCCCTCCTCTCACCCTCTTTCTCTCCCTCTTCCCTCACGTTCTTCCCCTTCCTCTCCCCTCAGTCTCTCATCTGCCCTTCCCCCTCACCCACCTCAATGTTCATGCCTCTCACTTCATTCAGGATTTATTTCCCCTAGCCTATCCTTGGACATGTGATACTGGTGTTCTCCCACTCTCACATCCACCCTTACCTTACCTTTATCACCTTTATACACACATTTCAACACCTTCACCGCTCTGCCTTTACCTTTTACATCCAGATCATTATATACTGTCAACACGCTGACCCCTATCCCTCCCTATACCTAATCCTCTGGCCTCTACACTTCGATCATTATTTTTACCATAACTCTTTACATTCAGGTCTTTACGCCTTATCCACACTCTGATCCTTATCATTTCTCCACGCCCTGATCCTTGTCCTACATTCTGATCCTTATATCCTATTTACATTTTTTTTCTTATAATTTCTGCACACCCTGACCTTCACCGTACATCTGTATAATTCGGAATATGTGTCTGTTTGTCAGCCATGCACAACCACATTTTCATTTGTATGTGCATAATGTGTCCCAGGGGAAGGTCATGCGCATCATACAGATAGTGTGCGGGGCTGTGGGGAGGGGGTACAGTCCCTAACACCTATCCCCAGCCACTGTATTATCCCCATTTTTGAAGAGAAAAGTCGAGTTTTGTATTATCGTAAAAAAAGCCACCAAGGCAGCCAGGGATGAGGAATCGAGAGAGGGGACTCTTCAATTCCCATCCTTACCCAGGAATTAAATATCCAGATTTGTAGATAGAAATGATGCATGTTTATGGATACAAGCCCAAGCAGGTCATTTGCGCCATGGGAACTCAGAGTGGATATTACGGTAAGGGGTGCAGCCTAAGACCCCTAACCCCCCAAAGAATGCTGTTCGTTGTGTTGCGGTTACACCAGTTGTCCATAATTTAACTAACCCGAGCGACGGCGGCTGACAGCTAGTACCCAATATTTCCATACCTGTCCTGACCTGCCTGTCATTTCTTACATGCCTTATATTAGAGAGAGAGGGAGAAATATTAAAGGTGTGAACGGTGTAGTGACGTGTGATGCCCGTAGCCGTCCACTCCCCATCTCCCTGGCCGTACATAACTCATCCTGGCCCTACTGTACGTGCCCTATATTACCCTACCTGTCCATTACCCCCACCTGTCCATTGCCTTATCTGCCCCGCCCGACCTGTCATCCCTTACCTGTCATACGCCATATCTTTGCCGCGCTGCCTGTCCTTCCCCTCCCTACATTTCAGTGTCTACTCTTTGTCCTTTCCTACCTATTACTTTGCTTTTTCTTCTGATCCTTTTGCTTTCTGTACTTAATTTTCTTTTCTCATTTCTGCCATTTTTTTACTTTTTCCTGTCATCCTTTTTTTCCTCTTTCCATTTCTTCCAGTTGTTTTCTTTACGTTTTTCCTGCGTTTTTTCCTGTTTTTTTCTTTTCCTTCCTCTGATAGTTATATGTGTTTTTATGTCGTCCAGTTTTCGCCTTCCCTTTCTTTCCGTCTTCCTGCGTTTGTTTTTTCCACCTCAGCCTGTTTTTCTTTCTCCTTCCCAGCCACCTTTTCCCCTTCCTCATCCATCTTGTCTTTTCCTTTTTTATCAGCTTTTTTCGTCCACTTATTTTTGTGCTACCTTTCCCTTCCTTTGTCCTGCCCTATTTCCACCTTGCCCTTACCTTCCTACGCTTCCTTATTTTCTCATCGCCTTTCCTTTTCCGACTTAGGTTAGCCGCTTCTACCAGACTATCTTTTCTGTCCTTATCCTTCCGCTCCTTTATTCCTATATCCTTTGCCCTTCCAGCCACATTTTCTTTTCCTCAGCTACATCTTCATCTTTATTTTCACTCCTTTTCCAATACCTTTTCCAGTCTACTTCTTGCCTTTTCTTCACCACACATTCTTTTCCTTACATTCTTATTTTCTCTTCACCATTTTTCCTTCCTCCTCTCCTTTGTACTGGTTCCTCCCACCGTTGTCCTCTTTCTCGCGATCGTCTTCCTTTCCTCCTTAACTCTCTTCCCATCCCCATCTTTTCTTCTGTTTCCCTACACTCCCCACACTCCTCCCTTCCCCAGATTTTCCTGCCTCTTAAACGTATTTTCCATTCTACACCTTTTTCCTGTCTTCAAACTTTTTTTTTTTTCATTTTCCCTTTCTTACATATTTTCCTTCCCAGTTCTTTCACTCCTTTTCCCATCTTTTCCCTTTCCTATATTGTTTTCCTGCCCTACATTTTTCCTTGCCAGCGTTTAACCTTTACCCACATCTTTCCTCCCCCACATTTTTTCCTTCCCCACACACTGCCTTCCCCACACACTGCCTTCCCCACACACTGCCTTCCCCACACGCTGCCTTCCCCACACACTGCCTTCCCCACACGCTGCCTTCCCCACACACTGCCTTCCCCACACGCTGCCTTCCCCACACACTGCCTTCCCCACACACTGCCTTCCCCACACACTGCCTTCCCCACATTCTCCTTCTACACCTTATCCCATTCCTAGAATTCCCCTTCCCTGTGTTTTCCCGCTTCCCATATTTTTTCATTCCCATATATTTTCCTGTCTCCTTTTTCCCATTCTAATATTTTTTCCTATCCCATATATTTTCCTCTCATACTTTTCCCTTTCTTACATTTTCTCTTTCCCATATATTCCCATCACTTTAATCCCTTCCTACACCCTTTCCTCCTTCCATACGTTTCCCTTTACTCCATTTTATTTTCCGTTTTCCCTTCTTTCCCTTTTTCCATCCTCTGTTCCCTTCCTGTCCACTTTTTCATCTTTCTCATCATTTTTCTTCACTTTTCCCATTCCTCTTCCATTTTTTATCTCATTCACTTTTCGTTTCTTTTATACGCATCTTTTTTCCTTCCTCTCCCTCCCCTCCCTCATTTTCCTCTCCTTTTGCTTTCCTCTCTATAAATTTTCTTTTAATCCTTTTTCTCCTCTCTTTTTCTCTTCCACTTTTTCGCAACCTCTTTTCCTTTTCCTCTTTTTTCCTCTTTTCCCTCTTGTTTTTTCCCTCCTTTCTCCTTCCTCATGTTTCTCAATCACTCTTTCCTCCCTCCTGTTTTCTCTCTTTTTCCCGTCATCCTTTTTCTCATCTTGGTTTCATTTTTTTCTTATCCTTTTTCTTTTCCTCCGTTTTTGTCCTGTTTCCTCCTTGTATCTGTTTCTCAGCCTTTCTTCCTCTTGCCCCTTACCAGCCTCTTGCCGCCTCCACTTTTTTTCATCCTTCTTTTCACTTTGCTTTTTCATCCTCTTTTTCCTTCTCCTGTTTTCTCTATTCGTACCCCCATCTCCCTCTCGTCTGATATCCTCTTCCCCTCTTCCTTCTTTCCCCATCCCCTTCATTTCCCTTTCCCCCTTTTTTCCCCTCCTCCCACTCTCCCCTCTATCCCTCTCCATAGCCAATATAAATTAAAATGCTGTTAATATTTATAGCCTTTCCCCCATTTTCTATAATTGATCAGCGCGAGATTAAAATTTGCCAACTGCCAAAAGCGGTAATTAATACACGGCGATGATGAAGCGTTTACCAGGGATTGCAGTGGAGAGGAAAAACGATGCCGATGGCTTCCCCCCCCCCCCCTCCTTTTTTCTCGCAGGTGTGATAAAAAGGGACAGGTGCTTTGGTTGTTGTAGTTTTTTATATGTACAGTACTCGTTGACACTAGGGATGGTGGTGATAAAAATGGTGATGATGGTGTTTGTTGTCCAGTACCATTAGCATCACTTCCATCATCGTTCTTCCTGGTATTCTCATTCTTGTTAAATTTGCTGCCTGCCAATACGTCCATTCCATTGGCGTCAAAAGAAGGGAAAGGATTTTTTACTGTTATGGGTATTTTGTTCGGAGTGTATTCCGAAGGTCTCAAGATAATGACCATCATCAGTATCTTCATCCTTTCTTTTTTTTGCTTTTGCCTGCTGACTGTCGAGTGGTAAAGTAATAAAATGATTTGTCGATGAAATGATGAGATATAATCCAGTTGGGGAGTAAAAATCCTTGGTACTTTTCCAGAATATATATATATATATATATATATCTATATATATATATATATATATATATATATATATATAATATAGTGCCCACAAAGCCATGCTGGTTTTATTTTAAAAATACAATACATGTACTCGGTTTAACATTTTGAGATGCGTTTTTTTTTTCTAATTCAGGAGTAAGTATTGAAGTTTTTTTTTTTTTTTGTTTGTTTTTTTTTTTTTTGTGATATAAGTCGTCATTTTCTTTTGTGTGTAGACAATGCTGGTGCTTGAATACTGCTAACTAGGGGAACTGTTCCGGGAAAATCATAATACGTGGCCTGGGTTTCATATTCAAAAACTGGTCACTGTTCAGTGAATTGATCGATGCAAATATGGACAACGACTCCCACGCGTAGACACCAGACACCAAAAGGTGGTGCCAGGGGCCTGGAAAATGGAAGCGTTTTAGACCGGCCTCGGACCTGACGGCCAAGTGTTACATGGGAGACAGGTGGCAGCATTTATAAGGTATTCCAACATAGTCCTCGAAAATCTGTGTCGTGCATCGCTTGAATTGCAGATACCGAGAGCGACTATTCATAAAGTCTTCAACAAAACCTGTTGCCAGAGACCACACCAGCAAGTGGCGTGCCTCAGCGGTATGACTGTATGCTCCATTGTACAGGCGATGGATGAAAACAACTACCTACAGAAAATATTCTTGGTGCTTAGTCCAAGTTTTGTACCTGGGGAGTTACCAGTAAAAAAAGAAAAAACGAAACAGTCGCCGTATGATATGTATAAAAAAAACTGCATTTCAGTATGTTAGTCCGTTTACACCCATTATATTTTCGTAACCGCAGCAGCATTTTGTGTCATCCAGTA